>NC_092095.1:62688006-62988006 GCF_045679555.1 Salvelinus alpinus | reverse complement strand
TTTGTTTAGACCAGAGGAAAGAGTGCCTCCTACTGGCCCTCCAACACCACTTCCAGCAGCATCTGGTCTCCCATCCAGGGACTGACCAGGACCAACCCTGCTTAGCTTCAGAAGCAAGCCAGCAGTGGTATGCATATAAAGTATAGTATAGTACAAGTATAGTACAAGTATAGTACAAGCCTCATTCACATGCATCGCCTTAAACTGAGATGGTTTGGAATTTTCTACAACCAAAGCCTGTAATTATTCCACCCAAGAGACCGTTTCCTCACTAAGGTACAACCCACTCACAACAAGAAAGGGAAAACATTTAATACTACATACTACTCCCTTTTCCATCCCATTTCTCCACCAACATGAATTGCCATGGTAACACAGGGGGATGCAGGTCTGACTGGCACTAAAAGGTGGAGGTGGCTGTGAGAGGACCTGCACAATGGTCTGACGTCTGACTTCCAATCAAGGTTCTGACTTCCAATCAAGGTTCTGACTTCCAATCAAGGGTCTGACTTCCAATCAAGGGTCTGACTTCCAATCAAGGGTCTGACTTCCAATCAAGGGTCTGACTTCCAATCAAGGGTCTGACTTCCAATCAAGGTTCTGACTTCCAATCAAAGTTCTGACTTCCAATCAAGGGTCTGACTTCCAATCAAGGTTCTGACTTCCAATCAAGGGTCTGACTTCCAATCAAGGGTCTGACTTCCAATCAAGGGTCTGACTTCCAATCAAAGTTCTGACTTCCAATCAAGGGTCTGACTTCCAATCAAGGGTCTGACTTCCAATCAAGGTTCTGACTTCCAATCAAGGGTCTGACTTCCAATCAAGGGTCTGACTTCCAATCAAGGGTCTGACTTCCAATCAAGGGTCTGACTTCCAATCAAGGGTCTGACTTCCAATCAAGGGTCTGACTTCCAATCAAGGTTCTGACTTCCAATCAAGGTTCTGACTTCCAATCAAGGTTCTGACTTCCAATCAAGGGTCTGACTTCCAATCAAGGTTCTGACTTCCAATCAAGGGTCTGACTTCCAATCAAGGATCTGACTTCCAATCAAGGGTCTGACTTCCAATCAAGGTTCTGACTTCCAATCAAGGTTCTGACTTCCAATCAAGGGTCTGACTTCCAATCAAGGTTCTGACTTCCAATCAAGGTTCTGACTTCCAATCAAGGTTCTGACTTCCAACATTTTCCTTCACTTATTTCACCTACAAAAGCAAATGGCCGTCATGATCATTATGACTCCCTGGCCTTTAGAAGACTCATGATCATTATGACTCCCTGGCCTTTAGAAGAGTCATGGTCATTATGACTCCCTGGTCTTTAGAAGACTCATGATCATTATGACTCCCTGGCCTTTAGAAGAGTCATGGTCATTATGACTCCCTGGCCTTTAGAAAAGTCATGGTCATTATGACTCCCTAGCCTTTAGAAGAGTCATGGTCATTATCACTCCCTGGCCTTTAGAAGAGTCATGGTCATTATGACTCCCTGGCCTTTAGAAGAGTCATGATCATTATTACTCCCTGGCCTTTAGAAGATGGTGTCATGGTGTCACTGCAGGGGCTGTTTCAGCATATTACCCAGCATGCCTATAGGCATTTAATTTGAAATGTTTGTACAATAATGCTAGGCTATATCTGGATCATAATGAATTATTATTTTAGACTATCATTCTGCCAAAAGGTCCTCTTTATTCTACCTACAATTATTTTGATGTTTTAAAATTAATTGCATTAGCCCTCAGGAATATCTAGGGCACCATCCAATCAAGCCCTGTCACCAGGTTTCCAGGGTAAAAAGTCAAACATATCATTTGTCTTCCACTGCAGTGAGCCAGAAACACATTTCTACGACAACGGTGTCACAGTGGCGTTATCAGTAGTTACATTCTGAACACTGTGGAAGACAATGACATATTTGGAATGATGCCATAGTCAACATCTCACTGGGAAATCCCATCGGTCCCTGTCTAGACGAACATAGTCAACATCCTACTGGAAAATCCCATCGGTCCCTGTCTAGACGAACATAGTCAACATCCCACTGGAAAATCCCATTGGTCCCTGTCTAGACGAACATAGTCAACATCCTACTGGAAAATCCCATCGGTCCCTGTCTAGACGAACATAGTCAACATCCCACTGGAAAATCCCATCGGTCCCTGTCTAGACGAACATAGTCAACATCCTACTGGAAAATCCCATCGGTCCCTGTCTAGACGAACATAGTCAACATCCCACTGGAAAATCCCATCGGTCCCTGTCTAGACGAACATAGTAAACATCTCACTGGAAAATCCCATCGGTCCCTGTCTAGACGAACATAGTCATCATCTACTGGAAAATCCCATCGGTCCCTGTCTAGACGAACATAGTAAACATCTCACTGGAAAATCCCATCGGTCCCTGTCTAGACGAACATAGTAAACATTTCACTGGAAAATCCCATCGGTCCCTGTCTAGACGAACATAGTCAACATCCCACTGGAAAATCCCATCGGTTCCTGTCTAGACGAACATAGTCAACATCCTACTGGAAAATCCCATCGGTCCCTGTCTAGAGGAACATAGTCAACATCTCACTGGAAAATCCCATCGGTCCCTGTCTAGACGAACATAGTCAACATCCTACTGGAAAATCCCATCGGTCCCTGTCTAGACGAACATAGTCAACATCCTACTGGAAAATCCCATCGGTCCCTGTCTAGACGAACATAGTCAACATCTCACTGGAAAATCCCATCGGTCCCTGAACATAGTCAACATCCCACTGGAAAATCCCATCGGTCCCTGAACATAGTCAACATTTCACTGGAAAATCCCATCGGTCCCTGTCTAGATGAACATAGTCAACATCTCACTGGAAAATCCCATCGGTCCCTGTCTAGACGAACATAGTCAACATCCCACTGGAAAATCCCATCGGTCCCTGAACATAGTCAACATCTCACTGGAAAATCCCATTGGTCCCTGAACATAGTCAACATCCCACTGGAAAATCCCATCGGTCCCTGAACATAGTCAACATTTCACTGGAAAATCCCATCGGTCCCTGTCTAGACGAACATAGTCAATATCCCACTGGAAAATCCCATCGGTCCCTGTCTAGACTCTAGACGAACATAGTAAACATCCTACTGGAAAATCCCATCGGTCCCTGTCTAGACAAACATAGTCAACATCCTACTGGAAAATCCCATCGGTCCCTGTCTAGACGAACATAGTCAACATCTCACTGGAAAATCCCATCGGTCCCTGTCTAGACGAACATAGTAATCTCTGGATTCTTTCCTTGCTAGAGTGCAACATTGTACACGCCACTTACTACCAGGTTCTGTTTGGCTAGTCTAGTCCACGGCCGCAGGAAGATGTTTTGGATTTGGGGTGCTGTCGACGGGGGGGTGCTGACGAGTGTTTTAAATACTACACTAGTAAAGGCCTAGTTCACACATTTTGTGAAAAATATTATTATAACAATATATATATAGATTTTAAAATGTCGATTTATCAGGGGGTGCTGCAGCACCCTCAGCACCCCTACTTCCCACGGCTATGGTCTAGTCCACTTGGCACTCACTCTGCTCAGCTCGTCTGTCTGTCTGTCTGTCTGTCTGTGTTAGGTGGCGGTGAGTGGGGGTGGTATTTGTGTGTGTGTGTGTGTGTGTGTGTGTGTGTGTGTGTGTGTGTGTGTGTGTGTGTGTGTGTGTGTGTGTGTGTGTATGTGTGTGTGTGTGTGTGTGTGTGTGTGTGTGTGTGTGTGTGTGTGTGTGTGTGTGTGTGTGTGTGTGTGTGTGTGTGTGTGTATGTGTGTGTATGTGTGTCATCTGGCCCATAAGCTTGGTGGCTCTCAGCATTACACTTTCTATCTATTCATGGCGACTACTTGGCCAAACGTCACAATGGTAACTATCTGTTCCCATGGGTCTAGCTGTCAACACTGTAACACTGAGTCAGGCCTGCTTGTGATGAGGCACAACACAAGTGTCTTAGTGTCAGCCTGGAGTTAGGCAGATCTATTCATAGTCCCTAATCTAATGCATTCATAGTGCCCTCTATCAACCAACAGTATATTATAAGACCATACCCACTAGACAAAGACGTTAGTTTTGATTTACATTTGGTTGAGTTGTCAACTAACGTGAAATCAATGTAAAATCAACATAAAATGATGTGGAAACAACGTTGATTGAACCAGTTTTTACCCAGTGGGTATAAGCATTCATAACAGTTCATGGCTTCTTATAGCAGCTAATATCAATACATAAATCCAAATCTATTCATTTATAAGGTGTTATATACAGCTGGCTCATATAAAGGGTTGTCAGCTGTCTATGTACTATATATAACTCTGCAGTAGGAAAAACTGCAGCTGGCAGAAAACCTGGTGGATTCTGGGTAACAAATGTCCCTTAATGTGTCTGTATGCGTGCACATGTGCATGCATGTGCGTGTGTGTGCTTGTGTCCCCATCTCTGGGACTGACAGCGAGGGACAGTCAGTCGGTCGGTGGAGAGGATTACACCTTTCATCCTTTCACACACAGCTGCATTCTCTGCTGAGTCATCTGCCGACGTTACCATGGTAACGGCTGGTAGTACTGTAGCATGGGGGCGTCCATCTGTCTGTACTGCGAGAGTACCGGCTGGGAATTAATTTCACTACCGAGCAGCTCCGGGAGGCAGGACGCTGCATGGATGATGAAACTGGAGCAGGACCAAGTCACGACTTCTTTGCGAGGAAAGATGGGACACGGAGCAATGCGGATTGTGTTTGAGCCTCACGACATTCAATTAAACAGCTGTCTCTGGTAGGGAGAAAAACATCATGCTTGATGTTACCAGATAGACAGTGTATACAGTAGGTAGAGGTAGGTGTAGAGGTAGACGTAGAGATAGGGGTAGATGTAGAGATAGAGTTAGGGGTAGATGTAGAGATAGAGTTAGGGGTAGAGGTATAAATGGAGGTAGGGGTAGAGATAGAGTTAGGGGTAGATGTAGAGATAGGGGTAGATGTAGAGATAGAGTTAGGGGTAGATGTAGAGATAGAGTTAGGGGTAGAGGTATAAATGGAGGTAGGGGTAGAGATAGAGTTAGGGGTAGATGTAGAGATAGGGGTAGATGTAGAGATAGAGTTAGGGGTAGATGTAGAGATAGAGTTAGGGGTAGAGGTATAAATGGAGGTAGGGGTAGATGTAGAGTTAGGGGTAGATGTAGAGTTAGGGGTAGATGTAGAGATAGAGTTAGGGGTAGAGGTATAAATGGAGGTAGGGGTAGAGATAGAGTTAGGGGTAGATGTAGAGATAGGGGTAGATGTAGAGATAGAGTTAGGGGTAGATGTAGAGATAGGGGTAGATGTAGAGATAGAGTTAGGGGTAGATGTAGAGATAGAGTTAGGGGTAGAGGTATAAATGGAGGTAGGGGTAGAGATAGAGTTAGGGGTAGATGTAGAGATAGGGGTAGATGTAGAGATAGAGTTAGGGGTAGATGTAGAGATAGGGGTAGATGTAGAGATAGAGTTAGGGGTAGATGTAGAGATAGAGTTAGGGGTAGAGGTATAAATGGAGGTAGGGGTAGAGATAGAGTTAGGGGTAGAGGTATAAATGGAGGTAGGGGTAGAGATAGAGTTAGGGGTAGAGGTATAAATGGAGGTAGGGGTAGAGATAGAGTTAGGGGTAGAGGTATAAATGGAGGTAGGGGTAGAGATAGAGTTAGGGGTAGATGTAGAGATAGGGGTAGATGTAGAGATAGAGTTAGGGGTAGAGGTATAAATGGAGGTGGGGTAGAGGTAGGGGAAGGGGTAGAGGTAGAAGTAGAGGTGAGGGTATAGGTGGGGCTGGAGGTAGAGGTAGGGGTAGAGGTAGGGTTTGAGGTGGGGTTAGAGGTAGGGTTAGGGTAGAGGTAGAAGTAGGGTTAGAGGTAGGGTTAGAGGGAGGGTTAGATGTAAGGTTAGGGTAGAAGTAGGGTTAGAGGTAGGGGTAGAGGTAGGGTTAGATGTAGAGTTAGAGGTGAGGGTTAGAGGTAGGGTTAGAGGGAGGGTTAGATGTAAGGTTAGAGGGAGGGTTAGAGGTGAGGGTTAGAGGTGAGGGTTAGAGGGAGGGTTAGAGGTGAGGGTTAGAGGTAGGGTTAGAGGTGAGGGTTAGAGGGAGGGTTAGAGGTGAGGGTTAGAGGTAGGGTTAGGGTAGAAGTAGGGTTAGAGGTAGGGTTAGAGGTAGGGTTAGAGGTGAGGGTTAGAGGTAGGGTTAGAGGTAGGGATAGGGTTAGTGGTAGGGTTAGAGGTAGAGGTAGGGTTAGAGGTAGGGTTAGCGGTAGGGTTAGAGGTATAGATAGAGGTAGGATTAGAGGTATAAATAGAGGTAGGGTTAGGGTTAGAGGTAGGGATAGAGGTAGGGGCAGAGGTATGTGTAGAGTTAGAGGTAGATGTAAGGATAGAGATAGGGGTAGGAGCGGCAGGTAGCCTAGTGGTTAGAGCGTTGGACTTGTAACCGAAAGGTTGTAAGATCAAATCACCGAGCTGACAAGGTAAAAATATGTTGTTCTGCCCCTGAGCAAGGCAGTTAACCCACTTTTCCTAGGCCGTTATTGAAAATAAAAATGTGTTCTTAACTGACTTGCCTAGTTAAATAAAGGGTAAAAAAAAAAAAGTAGGGGTATGGTATTTGAGAGAAACAATATGTTCCATTCCATCAAAAGCAGTGTCTACTTCCTAATCAGTGACATAAACAAAATCATTTGAAGACACAGTGTCTTAGTTTGATGATTAGCTACTACTTACAGTATATACATGAAGCAAGAACATGACTTGTGTCTTCAAATTCAACCTGATCAACGAAGGATGAAGAACTATGCCCGAGGCTGCTGGTGGGTCTGGGAGGCATGAATAACTTGAATCCACTGATCCAGACAGCTGAGAAAGCGCAACAGTGGCCAGAATGGCTCCTGTGACCCCCACAGAGGACACATACCTCAGACCACCCAGAGATGCATGCACACACAGAGACAGCCACGCATGTTATTCAGAAAGCCTCCAGGATCTTTCACTGCTCTCCCTGGAAAATGTAAACTATTCCATTGCATCATGTCCACCATGCAGCAACTGTTAGTGATAACAGTAGACATATACAGTCCCTACACTACCAAACATTTTAGCACTACAGTATATGCCTTTTTAGGGGTGAGGAAGTTCCCGTTCCGTTAGACAGCACCTCACCTTCCCACCTCACAAACTTTTTGGGGCATACATCTACCTACTTATTTTATAGACTTAAACCCATACTGGTAAACGTCTCCCAACTTGTTCTACCGTAAGCCTGAGTAATTATCCCTCTGCTTTCAAAACAAAACAAAGACTCGTGCCTTGGAACACTGGTAATGTGTATACAGTAAACCTGGGTAAATTGTTCCCACAACGCTGACCCTTCACCGGGCACATGCACAGATAGAGGTCTAAGGGTGCCTGAGCACCTGACCTTTCCCTCCTATGAGAAAAGTGCCCTTTCAGATTGGTGGCGGTTTTGAATTATTACATTTTAATTTCATTTCATTTTCTCTCGTTACTTAAATGAATTCCCCATCAAACTAGGTATTTTCTCCTTTTTGGATCTTGGAAAAATTCCCCCACCCTGCTTTTATGCCCCACATGAGCATGTGCACTGCGCTAGCGGCACTGAACGGTAGTGTAGAAGGGCTCCCTTTTGAGTTGCATGTGTGATCTCACGGTCAGGAACAGGGAAGATTTCAATTTGACTGTTTGTTAGGAGGCCTAAGAGGCAGACGTCAGCAGCAGAACAAACTCCAATCACAGGTAAAGACTAGTTAGATTGTTCCAACAGCATCGCTAACTAGCTCGCTAACTAGCTGATTTACATAATATATTTTCATTATGATCAGCTGATAACCGACCTCTCTTTGAGCAGTAAGCTGTAAGCTTGCTTACAGTGGGATAAGTGGGATGATTTTGCAGAAAGTCAATGAGGTCTATGCTTAATAATATATGTTGAGCATTAGATAATTAGCTATGAATGTAAGACATGTAAGTAAACTTGTGTGTGTAACTTTGAGCACCTGCCCCGCCAAAGGTCTGTGCACGGCCCTGCCCTTCACACTGTGTGGGATTGTGGAGATGGATTGGTGACATTCCTGATAGGCTTGGACAAGTTGTAGATTAGTTTTCTCAGTCATATTAGCTTTGGCTTTCATTGACTTCAATGAAGAATCCTCAAAACATAGGCCTCCCACTGAGGGAGACACACCTAAATAGCATACTTGAGGCAGGTGTGTGAGCTAATCAAGGGATTGTTGATTCATTGAATCAGATCAGGTGTGTTAGTGCAGGGCAAGAACAAAAATGGGCACCCCTGTAGGTCCCCAAGGACCAGATCAAGAAACTCTTAAGCTAAGTGAAATGGTGAAATAGCATGATCCCTTCTCCCTCTCCTCCTTAGCAGACACCACTACACCTGTCTCCAGCATCTGTCCCTGGCAGTAATGTGCTGCTGTTTCATAATGTAGTATAATTAGTCACTAACCCTCCTCCACACCGCTTGGCCATTTGCACTAGCACCATGCCAGTGACCATGTGGGCAGCGGGATTATCCCCAACTTCCTGGTGGAGAGCCAAAAGCATGATGGGAAACAGGAAATTGACAAGTGACCTGACAGGAGGACTGTCATCTGCTGCGGAGCTGAGTGAAGCCAAGATGACATAACAACATGGTTGCTAAAACGTTTTGTTTTAGATTACATTTCCTTTTGTTTTACGTGTCTCCATGAAATATCTAGGTAAATACTTGGTACACAAGCATACATTAATGCAATAATGTACCATTCCTCTCAGCGGTTAGTACTGTGTACTTAGCTAGATAGATATGTTCTGCTGCTTGGCTGACTCTGGATGTATTACAAATGTGAACAATTGATCTGAACAAATGTCTGTCTTTACACCGCATGTGAACATGGCCTTCTGTCCGCATGCAGGACCTCTCCTAAAGGACAAAGACAGTCTCATATTTCACCCATTAAAACAATTGTTCTGCTCTAAAGTCACCTTGTCTCTGCAGTAGCAGCAGCACACTGCAGAGAAGGCCCTCAGCTACTCTCTCTCTCTCCCCATCTCTCTCCCCCCTCCTCTCTGCTACTTCCAGGGTTGGGCAGTAACTGATTACATGTAATCTGATTACCAAAAAAACTGTGTAATCAGGTACATCACCAGAAAAAATATTGCAATCAAATTACAGATACGTTTGAAAAAAAACTAGATGATTACTTCTTGGATTACTTTTCAATTCAGAAAGGATGATTGTGAAAATAAATACATTGACACCATTCTGTTTTCTCAATGACATTAAATTCAGCATTGAAAAAAGTTGGTTCAAGTTGGTTCCACCTGAGCGAGTCTGACCACAAGTCAGAGACCACTATGATGACACAACAAATATGTTTGTTGGATCCTTTTTGTCTTCTTCTAATGCCTCTTAAGGGGAAAGTAATCCGATTACATTACTGAGTTTGGGTAACCCAAAAGTTACGTTAATGATTACAATTTTGGACAGGTAGCTAGTAACTCTAACGGATTACAAGTAGAAAGTCACCTAGCCAACCCTGCCTACTTTCTCCTCTACCTCTATCTGTAATCACAGAGTACCATTAGGTTCATGCTACCTGCATAGGTTTAAGTTCCTCCTGAGCGCCGACAGTAGTGGTTTAGTAAGGTGAGCCACCCAGTTTACAGGGATGGATGGATGACTGCATCTCCTCCATGCGGGTCAGTGACAGACAGTGTGGGCAAACCCGTCCTGCAGGTAGGTGTATGAGGACTCCTGCAGGAGTGAGAGTAGAGGACTGTGGCTGTGGTGGCCGACCATGCTGATCTCTAGATTATTGGCACGATAACTATTCTACGTGCGTGAAAAGCAAATCAATCACCTGCACTGACTCACAGGGGCCCTTTTCCTTGCAGCAGGCTCCTCCTCCTTCTGAATCCTTCTCCTGTGAGTGGAGGGCTGGGAGAAGAGGCCCCGCCCCCAGCAGATCACATGGGCTAGGGGAACAGGAACAGGAAGAAAGTGAAGTCTGCTGCAGTTACTGTGGACTGGAGTGTCCTTCCTGCATGCTAACCTTCAACTTCCCAGGCTCTCACTCCCACAACAAACCTATAGCCTACTGCCTGCTCCTATTCCCATCATAGATGCACTGTTCCCTCATCAGATAATGCCCATAATGCAGCAGATAGAATATATGGATAAAATATTTCAAACTGAAATATACAGTATGTGAAATGTATTGAGATGTATACTGCTCCATGTATTTCATAGATGACTGCCCTGTCAGTCCTATTCTAAGTAATGTTGGGAGAGAGATACCCATGAAGCCCCACACGGCCATGAAGGTCACACAGTCTTGTTACTGCAATTATAATTGAGAGGAGCCTTCAGTGTGTGTCCTACTCCCACATGCTCCTCCACACACTTGCACACACACACACACACACACACACACACACACACACACACACACACACACACACACACACACACACACACACACACACACACACACACACACACACACACACACACACACACACACACACACACACACACACACACACACACACACACACACACACACAGCCAGGAGGGAAAGAGCCCTTTGCCCAGCCCGGGAAGCTGTGTTATTAATAGCAACAATGCATTTGGAGCTCAGAGAAAGAGAGTGTGAGAGAGAGAGGTAGAAAGAGAGAGGTAGAAAGAGAGAGAGAGATAGTAGAGATAGAGAGACCGAGACAGAGAGTAGAGAGAGATAGTATAGAGAGGAAGAGAGAGAGTCAGATTGCAGGGAGTCGTCCTATAAGTGCAGTGTTTCTAAATCGAGGCTGTGTCCTCCACAGACGTCACTAGGAGTGACGGAAAAGTACCACAGTTGACCGACAGACCGAGCGCTGCTTCTCTCTGTCTCCACCCCTCAGGAGCACATTGGGATTGAGAGATCATCAATTTTCACTCTCATTTATCTCCCCTCTCAGAGCCCAGCAGACAGGGAGCTTTGTCTTTCTATGAAAGAAGCATTCCTTTACTTGTCACTACAATCACCTTCATCTTCCATATGCTGTAAATTGGGTTGTACAACATGAGTAAGTTAGTCAACACCATTGTAAAGTGTCAACATGCATCTCAGTGCATCTCAGTGTGAATAGCATGTTCTGGCTTCAGTTTAGATCAACATCTGAGCATGTTTAATTAGGATGAAGCAGAATATGAACACTGTGTGGTTTTAAAGCATAAAGAGAAACTCTAAAGGTCATTCTATTTTACTTGAAATGATTAGGTTCAGTTCATTTTACTGATTAAAGACTAGAGGTATGCACCGATATTAGCCTTTTCTCAAAATGTAGACTACCACGTAGTCACTTTAATAATGTTTACATATTTCTCATTACTCATCTCATATTTATATACTATATTCTATTCTACTGTATTTTAGTCTATGCCGCTCAGACATTGCTCATCCAAATCTTTATATATTCTTAATTCCATTCCTTTACTTTAGATGTATGTGAATTGTGTGTATTGTTGTGAAATTGTTAGCTATTACTGCACTCTTGGAGCTAGAAACACAAGCATTTCACTACACCCGCAATAACATCTGCTAAACATGTGTATGTGACCAATACAATTTGATTTGAGTTCTAGTTTGATGTCACAGATATTGGAGGTGGCCCCCTACTGACAGACAGCCTCCATTGCAGGCTGAGCAAAGTCAAACAAGGCCATGGGACACAATTATAGAAGAGTTTTACATGGCTAGTCATCTCTAGTGGACATTGAGCATCTGACCAAGTTACGCACGATTTGGGTTAACTAAGATTACATGGCTAATCGTCCTATTAAACGGTGCCAATCATTCCCCTTAATTTAGAATTTAGGAGGCTGGCAGATGTTCTTGTAAAGCTGTAGGGTCAGATACATCAGATAGCATGGCAGATGTTCTTGTAAAGCTGTAGGGTCAGATACATCAGATAGCATGGCAGATGTTCTTGTAAAGCTGTAGGGTCAGATACATCAGATAGCATGGCAGATGTTCTTGTAAAGCTGTAGGGTCAGATACATCAGATAGCATGGCAGATGTTCTTGTAAAGCTGTAGGGTCAGATACATCAGATAGCATGGCAGATGTTCTTGTAAAGCTGTAGGGTCAGATACATCAGATAGCATGGCAGATGTTCTTGTAAAGCTGTAGGGTCAGATACATCAGATAGCATGGCAGATGTTCTTGTAAAGCTGTAGGGTCAGATACATCAGATAGCATGGCAGATGTTCTTGTAAAGCTGTAGGGTCAGATACATCAGATAGCATGGCAGATGTTCTTGTGAAGCTGTAGGGTCAGATACATCAGATAGCATGGCAGATGTTCTTGTAAAGCTGTAGGGTCAGATACATCAGATAGCATGGCAGATGTTCTTGTGAAGCTGTAGGGTCAGATACATCAGATAGCATGGCAGATGTTCTTGTGAAGCTGTAGGGTCAGATACATCAGATAGCATGGCAGATGTTCTTGTAAAGCTGTAGGGTCAGATACATCAGATAGCATGGCAGATGTTCTTGTGAAGCTGTAGGGTCAGATACATCAGATAGCATGGCAGATGTTCTTGTAAAGCTGTAGGGTCAGATACATCAGATAGCATGGCAGATGTTCTTGTAAAGCTGTAGGGTCAGATACATCAGATAGCATGGCAGATGTTCTTGTAAAGCTGTAGGGTCAGATACATCAGATAGCATGGCAGATGTTCTTGTAAAGCTGTAGGGTCAGATACATCAGATAGCATGGCAGATGTTCTTGTAAAGCTGTAGGGTCAGATACATCAGATAGCATGGCAGATGTTCTTGTGAAGCTGTAGGGTCAGATACATCAGATAGCATGGCAGATGTTCTTGTAAAGCTGTAGGGTCAGATACATCAGATAGCATGGCAGATGTTCTTGTGAAGCTGTAGGGTCAGATACATCAGATAGCATGGCAGATGTTCTTGTGAAGCTGTAGGGTCAGATACATCAGATAGCATGGCAGATGTTCTTGTAAAGCTGTAGGGTCAGATACATCAGATAGCATGGCAGATGTTCTTGTGAAGCTGTAGGGTCAGATACATCAGATAGCATGGCAGATGTTCTTGTAAAGCTGTAGGGTCAGATACATCAGATAGCATGGCAGATGTTCTTGTAAAGCTGTAGGGTCAGATACATCAGATAGCATGGCAGATGTTCTTGTAAAGCTGTAGGGTCAGATACATCAGATAGCATGGCAGATGTTCTTGTAAAGCTGTAGGGTCAGATACATCAGATAGCATGGCAGATGTTCTTGTAAAGCTGTAGGGTCAGATACATCAGATAGCATGGCAGATGTTCTTGTAAAGCTGTAGGGTCAGATACATCAGATAGCATGGCAGATGTTCTTGTAAAGCTGTAGGGTCAGATACATCAGATAGCATGGCAGATGTTCTTGTGAAGCTGTAGGGTCAGATACATCAGATAGCATGGCAGATGTTCTTGTAAAGCTGTAGGGTCAGATACATCAGATAGCATGGCATATGAATCCACTGAACCTCTTTTGAAGTATGGAAACTTTTTAGGGTGAAGAATCTCTTTAAGCTCATGACGTTTTCAGAGCCATTATAACTCATTATAACAGTGCCAGGGGTTATTAGAGTTAACTTCTAGCTACTTAATGCCACTCCAGGCATGTTGTTATCCCATCAGCGCCAAATACCCACACACTAGGCCTAATCAAAGGCCCTAATATGCTGGAGGCAGGGAACCTGTCCTTGACTGTCCTTTATCTCCAGACTCTGTGCTCCCTAGCTACCCAGACTCTATAGGGACTAGGCTAAGAAGAGAGAGAAATAAATGAACTCAGAGCTCAAAAAACTAATCTAACTTTGCGGCTTACGTTTGGATTACCCCGCACTAAGCGCGTCAGTGGCATCGGGCAGAACGAAACCCATGCCAATCAGTCGGTAACAAAAGATGCCAGCATGAGAGACAAATGTGCGTGTGTGTGTGTACAGTGTCGTTTTTCCCCATGGTGAAAGCAGAGACACACCAACACCGTATTAGATAAACATGGTCTTTGCGGAGCTCGTAACCAGAGCCAGGTCACTTGAAACCCATCTCAATGGTGTCATTGTCCTGCTGAATGGTTTGATTACCAGGGCAACAGTCAGGGTTGTCATTATGACTGACATAAGCTTTTCTTCCAAATCAAAACAACAATTTGCCTCTTTCTGGTTCCCTTGGGATGTTCACTGTATCTAATTGAGCAAAGGCTTTGGTGTAGTGTAAAAGTTCTGTGCGCTTTGCCCCAGTTAGAAATAGTAATTCCCTTGTTCTGCAAGCTATATTTACCTTAATACAGTACAGATGTTGGATCTTAATTTGACCTATATTGGCACACAAAATAATCCAGCAGCAACAGGATTTGAACGTTTAATTGCTTGATCTTTGGTAAGGCTAATAACTGGTCAAAAGTAAGCAACATGAAAAGTGCCATACTGTTAATAGAACTGTGTGTTAATGTGGGTTTTCAGTGAATTTATGTAAATCATGAAGCTGCAGAAAAATTCTCAGCAACAAAAGAGTGATCAAATTAACATCCTACACCTGTAGCACCACAGAGAGTCCTCTAAGCTCTGACAATGACAAAAGACCACCAAGTGAAACAAAGTCAGGTGAAAATTACAGTATTAAAACTGAATTAGCTTTAGGTCCAGGGTAACAATAAAATGTTTACTGTTGGGGGTACTTGAGGACTGGAGTTGGGAAACACTGGTCTAGTGCACTAGATCCTGAACACTGTTCCTGAACACTAGATCCTGAACACTGCTGACTGTCAACAGAGGATGTGAAAATGTGCACCGCCCTGCAGACAGTGCTTACAGTACACACTAAACACACACAAGAACACAACTGGGAAATAGGTGCCTAGCAACCATAACACCCATAACTCCTCATAATGTATTACTGTACCCATTGTGTCTAGAAGTATATTTCTATTTTATCCATATTTGATCTATTATGCAAACTGTAAGAGTTTCATTTCTCTGCAAACTATGCACGGTTTTAGATTCCTACGACTTATCATCCTTTATCTCTCTCCCTCCCTCTTCCTGCTGCGTCTCGCCTCACCTGCTCTGCGTCATGGCAGGATGATAAATAGAGACAAAGCCTGCACCGTGCCTCTCCATATTACTGCCATGCAGTAGGTGAACTCTGCGACACGCCATCCAATGAGAAAGTGACTCGCATCAAGGTTACTAGACACCGCCTTCAGTCACAAGGGAGATCACTCACTTGACGTGTCACTACACCTGAGAAATGAACCACTTTCAACAGCTACAGAACTAATCAGAAACAACATGAGTTTCCATATCTGCCGCTTTCACTGCAGCACAAGTTTGGCTGAAATCTTAGCTTTCTCTCTTACAGGGAAAACAATCCACAGTATAGGAAGATGAGTGTGCATTGTTCCTTACTGCTGACTAGACTTAGACTCAGGACTCTGCGGCCCTATAGAACGTGCCACATATGCAGATAGTACACGTCACAGGCTGAAACAGTAGACCTCAGCTGCAGAATGCTCAGGCTCTGGAGCTCAGTAACAAAAGGTAGAACACTTTGGGGTTCCATGTAAAACCCTTTCCACAGAGGGTTCTACATGGAACCCAAAAGGGTTTTTCTATGGGGACAACAGAAGAACCCTTTTGGTACCCTTTTTCCTAAGAGTGTACTTGTTTTTGTTATTGCTGATTACTCTCATAGAGATCCTATTAAATTGCTAAACCTTATTTGTTCATCAAAAATTGTGAATAATTCACCACAGGTTAATGAGAAGGGGGTGCTTGAAAGGATGCACATAACTCTGCAATGTTGGGTTGTATTGGAGAGAGTCTCAGTCTTAAATCATTTCCCACACACAGTCTGTGCCTGTATTTAGTTTTCATGCCAGTGAGGGCCGAGAATCCACTCTCACATAGGTACGTGGTTGCAAAGGGCATCAGAGTCTTAACAGTGCGATTTGCCAAGGCATGATACTCTGAGCACAGCCCAATCCAGAAATATGGCAGTGGCTTCTGATTAAATTCAATTTTCACAGAACCGCTTGTTGCAATTTCGATGAGGCTCTCTTGTTCAGATATCGTTAAGTGTACTGGAGGCAGGGCATGAAAGGGATAACCAATCCAGTTGTTTGTGTCATCCGTTTCGGGAAAGTACTTGCGTATTTGCGCATTCAACTGACTCAGGTGCTTCGCTATATCACATTTGACATTGTCCGTAAGCTTGAGTTCATTTGCACACAAAAAAATCATATCATGATGGAAAGACCTGTGTGTTGTCCTTGTTAATGCAGACAGAGAAGAGCTCCAACTTCATAATCATAGCCTCAATTTTGTCCCGCACATTGAATATAGTTGCGGAGAGTCCCTGTAATCCTAGATTCAGATCATTCAGACGAGAAAAAACATCACCCAGATAGGCCAGTCGTGTGACAAACTGATCATCATGCAAGCAGTCAGACAAGTGAAAATTATGATCAGTAAAGAAAACTTTAAGCTTGTTTCTCAATTCAAAAAAACATGTCAATACTTTGCCCCTTGATAACCAGCGCACTTCTGTATGTTGTAAAAGCGTTACATGGTCGCTGCCCATATCATTGCACAGTGCAGAAAATACACGAGGGTTCAGGGGCCTTGCTTTAACAAAGTTAACAATTTTCACTGTAGTGTACAAAGTGTTTTTCAAGTTGTCAGGCATTCCCTTGGCACCAATAGCCTCTCGGTGGATGCTGCAGTGTACCCAAGTGGCAACTGCTTGCACGCGCGTTACCACTCCACTATGTCTCCCTGTCATGGCTTTTGCGCCATCATTTACATTTACATTTAAGTCATTTAGCAGACGCTCTTATCCAGAGCGACTTACAAATTGGAAAGTTCATACATATTCATCCTGGTCCCCCCGTGGGGAATGAACCCACAACCCTGGCGTTGCAAGCGCCATGCTCTACCAACTGAGCCACACGGGACCATCAGTACAGATACCAACATGAGCAGCAGCTACGTTTGGCTAAATACGGACCGATAGAGGAATTCCCGTGAGAGAGTAACAGTTAATGTGATTGGATGTTATTTATTTGACTAGGCTACCTGTATTTGACATTGTGTTGTTATTTCGCTGAACACTAGATGGTTTAATTAGATTTTTGGCAGTGAAACGAGGCTACTCAGGTGAGAAAAGAACCTCACCTAAATGTATAGCCCCGTTGGAATTTGTTTATCACATTTTTATTTGGTGTACCCCCGACGGCATTGTGCGTACCCCTGGTGGTGCCCCAGTTAGGGAATACCTGCTGTAGACTAACATTTAGTTTTCAACAGTGGAGATTTGTATACATCTTCCTGTCTGTCTCTTCGACATTTGCAACATTGTTTCAATATTCAATCTCCAGCTGTCCCATAGTAATGAACGTGTTGGGAGACGGGACGAAACAGACAGGCAGGCAGCGTTTCTCTGCCAGTCGAAATCATGAATCAGCTGGCATAATTTTTATGGATATATACAAAGAACTGTCAATTGAAAAAAGGTCAAACGTGTAGCTAGTTAGCAGTCTTTACAGCTTGAAGTGATTGTCTAAGCTGTGTTGTTGGCTAGCTCCTCTGAACAACAGTTAGCCGTAGTTGACTAGCTAGCAAGCAAGGGATAAGAACGTTTCCAGACAGTATGGCAATGGAACATTTAGAACGAACGACAGGGTTGCGTCCATACATACAGAACAAAAAGACTGAACGACTGGGTCCCGTTTCTAGCAACCGAACCAATAGAACGAGCGACCAGCCGGCTTGGGTAGCAACCCTAGATTTGTGTCGGGACCACATCTTGTGGAAGGATGAAATAGTATGAATAAATTCATTAAAATAAAGTTTTTAATGAAAATATGTCAATCACTATTTGAATATGTTGGTAACCCATTGTATAAAAGTGATAATGCCCTCGAAGACGGTGTTTGGAGAATATATTGACTTCATCTTGGGCCTATCAACCATGCCAATATATCCTCCAAACACCGGCTTCTCGGGCATTATCACTGAATTAATTAGGAAAATGTATGGAATCATTCTTCTAAAATTGGCTGGCTAGCTAGCTAAAAAACATACAGTGCAGATAAATTCTTCACATGAATTGTTTTACTAAATATCTTATCACAGCACTGGCAAACCATGGTCGACCACCATGGCTGACCTTTGGACCATCATAAGAAGGTTCATCTCCATTCTAGTATTCTAATTCATAATTCTATGATATTTCTTACTGGCTGCCACTTTTTCAGGTGGCTTTGTTAACCCAATAGCCACATAATATGCAATGCAAAGCAGCATTGTCACCTGTGAGAGCAAATGTATTTAATACCTGTTGTCATATATTCTAAGACATTTATCTGACTATTTTTTGCTTATTGGCTTCCTGGGATTTTTTAATTCAAATTTACCTCATTAAAGGAGGTAGGAAAAGTAGAATAGCAAAACTAAATGAGTCAGCTAAAGCTGACGTTACAAGGCAATTAACTAAGGCCAACGCTAATGTGACTCGAAGGAGGTTTTCTGATTAGTGTAGCCCAGCCTGCAGTATTACAGTGCATCTGTCAGAGGGACGCCAGCAGAAAACTTTGATTCATGTCAATTCTCAAAAATAAGTATTTAATCTACTTGTCTATCGATTTAATTCCTTAGTAATTACAAGTTATATGACAGGAAGGTCAGACTGAGGTCAACATAAGGTTCCTCTGCCCTCATCGGCTGGACTGGGCCTATTGTAAATTATGCATGTGTGCAGTTACTGTATGTCTCATCATCACGCAAACTAATCTGACAGTCGACCTCATAAGTGTAGTTTATAACGCAGTTTCGTGAGGAGAGCTTTAAGCTTCAGACAACACAGCTAATCCACAGCAGGAACTTCCATATATGGGCATTGTCTCCGGTATTGAAACTCAGCCTTAGAGCAGGAACTCCATATATGGGTACAGACTTTCATATTGGAAGTTGCCTGGAGGAGGAACTCCATGTATGGGCCCAGACACCCAAATTGGAATGCGGCCTATTAGCAAAGAACTCCAAATATGGACATAGAGCCATGACCATGCCAATTGCTCACCTGCATCCAGTCTTTAACGAACACCCTGCCGGGAGGCCACCTACCAGCCTCAGTCCATGACCAGGGTCTGGCCTCCCCATCAACTCACACCCTAGGCTTCCTGCACAATGGTGGGCCAGCTCAACCCCGGTCTATGACCAGGAGCTGGCCCCGTCAGCAGGGGGGCTAGCACAACCTTGGCTTACGGCCGGGGATTGGCCCTGCCAGCAGGGGGCAGCTCAACCTCGGGCCACGACTAGGGGCTGGGTTCTCCGACCACCATCCACACCAAAACCCTCATACAACTCTATGAACTACTACCCCTTCCGACATGTTCGTCAGATGGCGAGAAGACAAACTTGTGAGAGCAGACATGGTTTAATCAATACTACATCAGTATAGTAAAGCTAACAGTAACAGGGCTTGGGGATTGGCTGTACTGCGGTTTGCTCCAATCACATCACCGACTGATAAGCTGTCACACAATAGTGACAGGGCACTCGTTAAGATTTCTACTATCAATGCCGAGGCCAAGGACAAAGCTTCAACACTAAAGAAGGGCACAGATAGTATAACTAAGGCACAGAAGGGTTTTTTTAGCAGGCAAAATGTCCTTATGAAGAGCACTCAGATTCTATTAAGCACCACTTAAAGGGTAATTCCACCACTTTTCAACCTCATATTTATTATCTCCAGCACAATACCAGTGAATACATAATTGAAAACTGACCATTTCTTTTTGTTTTGTAAAAATATATAAAGTTAAAAAGTTCTACCCGATGACATCATCAAAAGTAAAAACATTTTAAAAACAGTGATTTTAAAACACAATAAAATGTTTGGTTGTGTGGGTGAGCAAGACAATACCCTCCCTCTGGCTAGAAACTTGTTGCAGGTTTTGAAAATCACAGTTTTTCCTTCATTTGAATCCAACCCTGTGATGTCACAGAGAAGCATTGTTTTTACGACCTTTCTTCTGATCTTTTTAACCACAGATCATAGAAACGGGACATTTTCACATACAGTATGGAGACACTGGTATGGTGCTGGAGATAATGATTATGAGGTTGAAAAGTGGCGGAATTGCCCTTTAAAAAATAGGTAATTTTGGAAGGTTATTCAAACTGAGTAGATTAGGATTTCACACGAGGGTCAACTAGTGTCAGCCACGACATGAAACACCCATCAGGCGAGCTCTAGCACAATGACACTCATGCCAGCACAGCAAAATGTAGGAAGATCAAATAGGTGTTTTATTTACAGTAAACAGACTGTATGGCTCCCTGTAAACACAAAGCTATACTAAGTTTATAGGCTCCTTATATGTTGCTATGCCAAACAGGTTTTACAGTACAGAGTACAGAGTACAGTTTGTCCTAATTTTTGGCTCTGGGTAGCAGCGTTCAATGTGATACTTTACCCTGTCTTTCCCATCAGAGGTACCCACGGAAAAAAAGATGCTCTCTGAGGTATTGTGGGAACAAAAAGAGAGCTTTCTCATACAGCTCCCCTGAACATGGATTGAGACAGCAATTGGAAAGAGTCCTAGTAAGGAGAGTCATTTGCAGTCAGTGTACGTACATTGGTGGAATTTCTGTTGCGTCTGTACAAAGACACAGAGTGGGATGAAGGAGGGATGAAGAGCTTTTGGTGTGCCGAAATTGAAAATCTTCTGAAATCATGTCACAATTGTGCCCAGCAGCGACCCCAAATAGACGCCTGGCTATTACTGATGTGACTCCTGAGTTTGACATCATCAAAACAGGGGCAGCAGGTTGCTAGGCAACAGAGGGGACAGCTGCGAAATCTACAGTAAGCAGATGTTCTTGGATGTAATGACAACGCTGTTGTTTTATGAGGGCAAAGAGATTTCAAATGTATGATTTTGACAGGTCTTTCAGAGAACTGAAGTTACTGCAGTGTCACCTACAGTGTCCTTGTTCTAGCTGTGCTGTGTCGGCATCTCTGGATGTTGCAAGGCTCCCATAGGAAAGCCTCTCTCCCTCCGACACACACACACACGCACACAGGGCTTCATGGCCTATACCAAAGTCACTGTAGAGGGCATGCCGGTAATCCATACCCCGGCTGGGATCCAATATGTTGCTTTGATACCTCAGCAACCTGAGAAGAGGAGCTGGGGAAGAATAGAGAATGGAGAGAGTGGGGGGGGGTTAGAGGGAGTGGAGGGGTTAGAGGGGGGTGGTTAGAGGGATTGGAGGGGGTTAGAGGGAGTGGATGGGGGTAGAGGGAGTGGAGGAGTTAGAGGGGGGTGGTTAGAGGGATTGGAGGGGGTTAGAGGGAGTGGATGGGGTTAGAGGGAGTGGAGGAGTTAGAGGGGGGTGGTTAGAGGGATTGGAGGGGGTTAGAGGGAGTGGATGGGGTTAGAGGGAGTGGAGGAGTTAGAGGGGGGTGGTTAGAGGGATTGGAGGGGGTTAGAGGGAGTGGAGGAGTTAGAGGGGGGTGGTTAGAGGGATTGGAGGGGGTTAGAGGGAGTGGGTGGGGTTAGAGGGAGTGGATGGGGTTAGAGGGAGTGGATGGGGTTAGAGGGAGTGGATGGGGTTAGAGGGAGTGGTTGGGGTTAGAGGAAGTGGATGGGGTTAGAGGGATTGGAGGGGGTTAGAGGGATTGGAGGGGGTTAGAGGGATTGGAGGGGGTTAGAGGGAGTGGGTGGGGTTAGAGGGAGTGGGTGGGGTTAGAGGGAGTGGGGGAGTTAGAGGGGGGTGGTTAGAGGGAGTGGAGGGGGTTAGAGGGAGTGGAGGGGGAGGGACTGGGCCACGTGCTGAGCTGAGGAAGGTAGAATCACTGTGATATAACATTGTGAACAGGTTTGCAGGACACACAGGAACGCACACACACAGACACACAAGGCTAGCGGCACTCTGCAGGTTCTATTTTAAGAGCCCATTCTCACTCCTCCATTAATCACACAGTGTAGCGTGAAACACTCCCTCCCACAGGGCCAGACACATCATAGATCACGGAGGCACTGTGTGTGTGTTTGAGAGCGAGAGATTGCGAGAGCAGAGATTTCATTGTGCATAGCTTCTAATAAGCACAAGGAGGCGACAAAGTTATATCTAGACTATTGTAGTACGTGCGGGACTTTTATTTTGAAGGCTGAAGGAATACATTGACCCGGAAGTGATTCGTGTAGCGACAGCTCAACAACATGAATACATTTTAAACAGAAATTTAACCACAACAGGTAGCAATAGACTGATACATTGGAATTATGTCATTAGGTTAGTCCAGTGGTTCCCAACCAACCAGGGGTACTAGGAGCCCTGGCTTACTTCGATTATCTACAGGGGGTACTTGAGAAGACTCATGAGACCATAGGCTTTTACTGGTAAAATGCGCATGAGGGGGTACTTCAGGAGTACAATAGTCTGGGCAGAGCAACATTTTGTTGGTGGTAAAATAACCGAAAAGAATTTGGAACCACTGGCTTTGTAAACTAGCTAGCTAACGTTAGTTACACGTTGATGTATCTTATCAGCTACAATCTAGCAGTCCTTGGACAGTTATGAATGAATGCATGCTACCTAGCTAGCGTTAGTTAAAGCGATACAAAAAAGTTAAATTATATTGATCACAATTTAATCATCACACTCGTTGTGATACTGAATTAAACTCTTAGCTAATCTACTAGTAACGTTAGCTAGCTAGATAAATTGCCAATAGCCATAGCACAGTAGGTATGATGTTGTTGTCAGATTCAGAGCTTTTGCTGCTTAGCGGATTTGCTTAAACATCTGTTTTATTATTTAAACTTTTTCGTAGGTTCACATCCCTGGCCGCAATGGCGCACATAACAATCAACCAGTATCTCCAACAGGTAGCCATTTTTCTATTTTATCTTACCGGTTATCAAGTGAGCCCCTATAGCTAGCCGTCTTCTTCCTTAGCACAGACTTTCATTTAGCTATTCTTTGTGTTCACCATTAGTCGCGCATGCTCAGTTCACACCATGTTGCTTACCTGTTCCCAGGTGTATGATGCCATTGATAATCATGAGGGGAGCTTTTGTGCAGAACTGCTGTCATTCAAACACCCACATGTGGCTAACCCACGTCTCCAGGTGAGGCTATTCAGTCTGCCTGAACCTTCCATGCCTTCAAGTCCTGCTGACTGTTGTTACACTTGTATCTCTTCAGATAACACCCTCTGTGTTTTGCTCTAAAAACATGACTGTATGTATGCCTGCAGCTCGCCAGTCCAGAGGAGAAGTGCCAACAGGTGCTGGAAGTCCCGTACGATGAGATGGTTGCAGCTCACTTGAGGTGCACCTATGCAGTGTCCAACCACGACTTTGTTGAGGCGTACAAATGTCAGACGTTGGTGGTCCAATATCCTTTTGCCCTTTCTGGAGATGACTTTGGATACATATTCTCATCACTCCCCATCCCTGCCTGACAAATATATACATACACACAGGATATATGCGGAAGCACATATTGTGCTATAGACTGGTCCATTTCCAAATTGTTCTGTCATGGTTTCTCTGCGGTTTCTCCTTGACTTTCTACGTCATTCTTGAGGGCCTTCCAATCTCACAAAGAGGAGAACTGGTAAGGATAAGCATGCAAAAAAATACACTTTTGATAAATCTGGCCTTAGTGTTTCTCTATTCTACATATACACGCCTGTGGGATGACTGCTCCATGTGCTGTTTAGGGCCTTGCCAGTGATGTTCGCTGTTACGCTGGACCTGCGGATATTTGCCAACAATGTAAGTGAACATAATCTATTGTGCTCTAAAGTGCTTCTGATCCAGTGATGGAAAAGTCATGTCCTATAGGAGGGGTTTGATAATTGTAGTATTATTGTCCTATAGGAGGGGTTTGATGATTGTAGTGTTATTGTCCTATAGGAGGGGTTTGATGATTGTAGTGTTATTGTCCTATAGGAGGGGTTTGATGATTGTAGTGTTATTGTCCTATAGGAGGGGTTTGATGATTGTAGTATTATTGTCCTATAGGAGAGGTTTGATGATTGTAGTGTTATTGTCCTATAGGAGGGGTTTGATGATTGTAGTGTTATTGTCCTATAGGAGGGGTTTGATGATTGTAGTATTATTGTCCTATAGGAGAGGTTTGATGATTGTAGTGTTATTGTCCTATAGGAGGGGTTTAATGATTGTAGTGTTATTGTCCTATAGGAGGGGTTTGATGATTGTAGTGTTATTGTCCTATAGGAGAGGTTTGATGATTGTAGTGTTATTGTCCTATAGGAGGGGTTTGATGATTGTACTGTTATTGTCCTATAGGAGGGGTTTGATGATTGTACTGTTATTGTCCTATAGGAGGGGTTTGATGATTGTACTGTTATTGTTCTATAGGAGGGGTTTGATGATTGTAGTATTATTGTCCTATAGGAGGGGTTTGATGATTGTAGTGTTATTGTCCTATAGGAGGGGTTTGATGATTGTAGTGTTATTGTCCTATAGGAGGGGTTTGATGATTGTAGTGTTATTGTCCTATAGGAGGGGTTTGATGATTGTAGTATTATTGTCCTATAGGAGGGGTTTGATGATTGTAGTGTTATTGTCCTATAGGAGGGGTTTGATAATTGTAGTATTATTGTCCTATAGGAGAGGTTTGATGATTGTAGTATTATTGTCCTATAGGAGGGGTTTGATGATTGTAGTATTATTGTCCTATAGGAGGGGTTTGATGATTGTAGTGTTATTGTCCTATAGGAGGGGTTTGATGATTGTAGTGTTATTGTCCTATAGGAGGGGTTTGATGATTGTAGTGTTATTGTCCTATAGGAGGGGTTTGATGATTGTAGTATTATTGTCCTATAGGAGGGGTTTGATGATTGTAGTATTATTGTCCTATAGGAGGGGTTTGATGATTGTAGTGTTATTGTCCTATAGGAGAGGTTTGATGATTGTAGTGTTATTGTCCTATAGGAGGGGTTTGATGATTGTAGTGTTATTGTCCTAGAGGAGAGGTTTGATGATTGTAGTATTATTGTCCTATAGGAGGGGTTTGATGATTGTAGTGTTATTGTCCTATAG
This sequence comes from Salvelinus alpinus, assembly GCF_045679555.1. Classification (NCBI taxonomy): domain Eukaryota; kingdom Metazoa; phylum Chordata; class Actinopteri; order Salmoniformes; family Salmonidae; genus Salvelinus; species Salvelinus alpinus. Next base: position 62,962,813 of record NC_092095.1, on the reverse strand, counting down.
GAGGGGTTTGATGATTGTAGTGTTATTGTCCTATAGGAGGGGTTTGATGATTGTAGTGTTATTGTCCTATAGGAGGGGTTTGATGATTGTAGTGTTATTGTCCTATAGGAGGGGTTTGATGATTGTAGTATTATTGTCCTATAGGAGGGGTTTGATGATTGTAGTGTTATTGTCCTATAGGAGGGGTTTGATGATTGTAGTGTTATTGTCCTAGAGGAGAGGTTTGATGATTGTAGTATTATTGTCCTATAGGAGGGGTTTGATGATTGTAGTGTTATTGTCCTATAGGAGGGGTTTGATGATTGTAGTGTTATTGTCCTATAGGAGGGGTTTGATGATTGTAGTATTATTGTCCTATAGGAGGGGTTTGATGATTGTAGTGTTATTGTCCTATAGGAGGGGTTTGATGATTGTAGTATTATTGTCCTATAGGAGGGGTTTGATGATTGTAGTGTTATTGTCCTATAGGAGGGGTTTGATGATTGTAGTGTTATTGTCCTATAGGAGGGGTTTGATAATTGTAGTATTATTGTCCTATAGGAGGGGTTTGATGATTGTAGTATTATTGTCCTATAGGAGGGGTTTGATAATTGTAGTATTATTGTCCTATAGGAGGGGTTTGATGATTGTAGTGTTATTGTCCAGGCAGAGCAGCAGCTCCTGAGGAAGGGAAAAGGCAAACTGGGAGACATGCTGGAGAAAGCTGCTGAACAACTGATGGGCTGTTTCAGAGTGTGTGCCAGCGACAAGTGAGTCTCACAGGACATGGACACTATTAACAGCATATTAAACTATATATCTAACAGCATATTAAACTATATATCTTACAGCATATTAAACTATATATCTTACAGCATATTAAACTATATATCTTACAGCATATTAAACTATATATCTTACAGCATATTAAACTATATATCTTACAGCATATTAAACTATATATCTTACAGCATATTAAACTATATATCTTACAGCATATTAAACTATATATCTTACAGCATATTAAACTATATATCTTACAGCATATTAAACTATATATCTTACAGCATATTCAACTATATATCTTACAGCATATTCAACTATATATCTTACAGCATATTCAACTATCTTACAGCATATTCAACTATATATCTTACAGCATATTCAACTATATATCTTACAGCATATTCAACTATATATCTTACAGCATATTCAACTATATATCTTACAGCATATTCAACTATATATCTTACAGCATATTAAACTATATATCTTACAGCATATTCAACTATTTATCTTACAGCATATTAAACTATATATCTTACAGCATATTAAACTATCTATCTTACAGCATATTAAACTATCTATCTTACAGCATATTAAACTATCTATCTTACACTATATTAAACTATCTATCTTACAGCATATTAAACTATATATCTTACAGCATATTAAACTATATATCTTACAGCATATTCAACTATATATCTTACAGCATATTCAACTATATATCTTACAGCATTCGACATTATTGACAGCATATTAAACTATATATTGAATTTAATTTATTTTGGGTAACAGACATGTACAACAAAATGTACAATGTGGACCCAGAGGATATCACTTGAAAGTATTAATTAAAACGCTTCTTTCCAAAGTGGTCCTCAATGGTAAAAACAATAACGCATATTATGATTAAAAGGAAACACAAAATTACAAACAACCATAAATGCATTAATTTATATTGACATCCTAAAAAGTGACACTATTCATTGCACTTTTCCCTAACCTTAAAAATAAACCATATTCTTTTCAGAATCTATTACAATTGCACATCATACCGATCCTTCAAATAAATACACCTGACCAGCAGTAGGAGCCACAAGGGGCAGTGGAGTGGTTTCTCTTACTTAGACAACCTTGTTCAAATGAAAACCTTTGCCTGCTTTTTAAAGCTATTTTTATATTTTCTTTGCTTGATCTCCAAGGGAAGGCTATTCCATAGACAAATGCCTGTATAGAGAAACGTGCTCCTAGCAGTACTGGGATTTTACAAGACATAACACTAGCTCTGGTATTGTAACTGTGCTGGTTATAGACCATATCAATGTGGTTTTTCATATAACCTTACAATTATTTAAGATGTCAAACATATGATTAAGTTTAAGTTGGTCCACTCTGGACTCCAAAGGCAACAAGCCCACCTCCTGGAACTCTTGTACCCCTATGTGGGTCCTAGGGGGGACATTCAGATAACATTATTTTGCATGACCTGCATTCTCTCTCTCAGCTTTTTTGATAGCCCACTATACCAAGCAGAGCAGGCATAATCAACATGACACTGAATCAAGGTTGAGACACAATATAAAAATGTACATTTGTTCGCCAAAGAATTTTAGCAGCAATCAGGTCTCCAGAAAGGGATTGATCTAGGGACACACGAAGATAAGACACTTGTTTTAGATTCAATCTCCTTGCCTGCACAGTTTACCTTTATCTTGTCAGCCCTAAGCAATCTACATTTTGTTCCAAACAAAATCGATTCAGTTTTTCCCAAATGTAGTGACAATTTGTTGTCAGTCAACCAATCTCTAACAAAATGCAATTCCTTACTCAGGGTCTCTATGTAAACTGTATCCTTCCCTGATATCAGTATGGCTGAATCATCAGCATAAAGCAGGAGTTTGCACTTTACTGTATCTGGCATATCATTAACGTATATAAGAAATAAGAGAGGCCCTAAAATGGATCCCTGCAGTACTCCACAGGATGTTTCTTTGGTTTCTGACAGAACATCACCAACATTACATGTGTTCCGTTGGTCAGATAAGACCAAAACCAATTCACTGCTACATCATTTAGACCCATGCATTTCAGTTTCATCAGGAGAATATCATGGTCAAAAGCTTTCTGGGGGGCCTCCCGAGTGGCGCAGTGGTCTAAGGCACTGCATCGCAGTGCTCGCTGTGCCACTAGAGTTTCTGGATTCGAGTCCAGGCTTTGTCGCAACCAGGTGACGCATTTGGCCCAGCGTCGTCCGGGTTAGGGGAGGGTTTGGCCAGCAGGGATGTCCTTGTCGCGCACTAGCGACTCCTGTGACGGGCCGGGCGCAGTGCACGCTGACACGGTCGCCATGTGTACGGTGTTTCCTCCGACACATTGGTGCGGATGACTTCCGGGTTAAGTGGGCATTGTGTGATGTAGCAGTGCGACTTGTTTGGGTTGTGTTTCGGAGGACGCTCGGCTCTCAATCTTCGCCTCTCCCGAGTCCATACGGGAGTTGCAGCGACAAGACTGCAACTACCAATTGGATACCACGAAAAATAAGCTTTCTGCAAGTCTAACATGACCATACCTGTATAGTTCACCTTCTCACATTCCTGCTTAATGTGGTCAAAAAGGCAAGTATCAGTGGAATGAGCTGTTCTAAATCCAGATTGGAGTTCATGAAGAAGTTTGCTCCAAGGTATCCCTCAAGGTGCACCATTGAACACTATTAACAGCATATTCAACTATATATCTGACAGCATATTCAACTATATATCTAACAGCATATTCAACTATATATCTGACAGCATATTCAACTATATATCTTACAGCATATTAAACTATATATCTTACAGCATATTAAACTATATATCTGACAGCATATTCAACTATATATCTGACAGCATATTCAACTATATATCTGACAGCATATTCAACTATATATCTGACAGCATATTAAACTATATATCTGACAGCATATTCAACTATATATCTTACAGCATATTAAACTATATATCTTACAGCATATTAAACTATATATCTTACAGCATATTCAACTATATATCTGACAGCATATTCAACTATATATCTGACAGCATATTCAACTATATATCTGACAGCATATTAAACTATATATCTGACAGCATATTCAACTATATATCTTACAGCATATTAAACTATATATCTTACAGCATATTAAACTATATATCTTACAGCATATTCAACTATATATCTTACAGCATATTAAACTATATATCTTACAGCATATTAAACTATTTATCTTACAGCATATTCAACTATATATCTTACAGCATATTCAACTATATATCTTACAGCATATTAAACTATTTATCTTACAGCATATTAAACTATTTATCTTACAGCATATTAAACTATATATCTTACAGCATATTCAACTATATATCTGACAGCATATTCAACTATATATCTTACAGCATATTCAACTATATATCTTACAGCATATTAAACTATTTATCTTACAGCATATTAAACTATTTATCTTACAGCATATTAAACTATATATCTTACAGCATATTCAACTATATATCTGACAGCATATTAAACTATATATCTTACAGCATATTCAACTATATATCTTACAGCATATTCAACTATATATCTTACAGCATATTAAACTATATATCTTACAGCATATTCAACTATATATCTTACAGCATATTCAACTATATATCTTACAGCATATTAAACTATATATCTTACAGCATATTCAACTATTTATCTGACAGCATATTCAACTATTTATCTGACAGCATATTCAACTATTTATCTTACAGCATATTAAACTATATATCTTACAGCATATTAAACTATATATCTTACAGCATATTCAACTATATATCTGACAGCATATTCAACTATATATCTGACAGCATATTCAACTATATATCTTACAGCATATTCAACTATATATCTGACAGCATATTCAACTATATATCTAACAGCATATTCAACTATATATCTTACAGCATATTCAACTATCTATCTTACAGCATATTCAACTATATATCTTACAGCATATTCAACTATATATCTAACAGCATATTCAACTATATATCTGACAGCATATTCAACTATATATCTAACAGCATATTCAACTATATATCTTACAGCATATTCAACTATATATCTTACAGCATATTCAACTATATATCTGACAGCATATTCAACTATATATCTTACAGCATATTCAACTATATATCTTACAGCATATTCAACTATATATCTTACAGCATATTCAACTATATATCTTACAGCATATTCAACTATATATCTGACAGCATATTCAACTATATATCTGACAGCATATTCAACTATATATCTGACAGCATATTCAACTATATATCTAACAGCATATTCAACTATATATCTGACAGCATATTCAAATATATATCTTACAGCATATTCAAATATATATCTTACAGCATATTCAAATATATATCTTACAGCATATTCAACTATATATCTGACAGCATATTCAACTATATATCTGACAGCATATTCAAATATATATCTTACAGCATATTCAAATATATATCTTACAGCATATTAAACTATATATCTTACAGCATATTAAACTATATATCTGACAGCATATTCAACTATATATCTGACAGCATATTCAACTATATATCTGACAGCATATTCAACTATATATCTTACAGCATATTCAAATATATATCTTACAGCATATTCAACTATATATCTGACAGCATATTCAACTATATATCTGACAGCATATTCAAATATATATCTTACAGCATATTCAACTATATATCTTACAGCATATTCAACTATATATCTAACAGCATATTAAACTATATATCTTACAGCATATTCAAATATATATCTTACAGCATATTCAAATATATATCTTACAGCATATTCAACTATATATCTTACAGCATATTAAACTATATATCTTACAGCATATTAAACTATATATCTTACAGCATATTCAACTATATATTTTACAGCATATTCAACTATCTTACAGCATATTAAACTATATATCTGACAGCATATTCAACTATATATCTTACAGCATATTCAACTATATATCTTACAGCATATTAAACTATATATCTTACAGCATATTAAACTATATATCTTACAGCATATTCAACTATATATTTTACAGCATATTCAACTATCTTACAGCATATTAAACTATATATCTGACAGCATATTCAACTATATATCTAACAGCATATTAAACTATATATCTTACAGCATATTCAAATATATATCTTACAGCATATTCAAATATATATCTTACAGCATATTAAACTATATATCTTACAGCATATTAAACTATATATCTTACAGCATATTAAACTATATATCTGACAGCATATTCAACTATATATCTTACAGCATATTCAACTATATATCTTACAGCATATTCAACTATATATTTTACAGCATATTCAACTATCTTACAGCATATAAAACTATTTATCTTACAGCATATTAAACTATATATCTTACAGCATATTCAACTATATATCTTACAGCATATTCAACTATTTATCTTACAGCATATTCAACTATCTTACAGCATATTCAACTATATATCTTACAGCATATTAAACTATATATCTTACAGCATATTCAACTATATATCTTACAGCATATTAAACTATTTATCTTACAGCATATTAAACTATTTATCTTACAGCATATTAAACTATTTATCTTACAGCCTTTACCGTAACAACCATAGCCCCTTGCTCATTATGTCTTGACTGTTATCATTTACAGTCGGGCTGGGATTGACGACTCCAAGAAGTGGGGAATGTTGTTTCTCATCAATCAGCTCTTCAAGATCTACTTCAAGGTAAGGCAGTAGAGTGATTGGGTGAAGTTTTGTTTACATGAATAGGCCCTACTTTGTGTGTGCGTGCGTGTGTGTACATCTCTGTGTGTCTAAACGGTTGTGTGTGTGTGTGTACATCTCTGTGTGTCTAAACGGTTGTGTGTGTGTGTGTACAGATCAACAAGCTACACCTGTGTAAGCCACTGATCCGAGCCATCGACAGCTCCAACCTGAAGGATGATTACAGTATGGCCCAGAGAGTCACCTACAAATACTACGTAGGCCGCAAGGCCATGTTCGACAGCGACTACAAGCCAGCCGAGGAGTACCTGTCCTTCTCCTTCCAGCACTGCCACCGCTCCAGCCAGAGGAACAAACGCATGATCCTCATCTACCTACTGCCTGTCAAGATGTTGCTGGTGAGACAGAGCGCCTCACTGAGAGAGCTCAAACATACACTCATCTAGCCACACACGTCTGAATTCAAATCAAATTCAAAAAGCTTGACTGTCAATCAGAGACTAAGACTGGTGTTGCTCATGTTGATTCAGGGTCACATGCCTAATCACCAGCTGCTCAGGAAGTACGACCTCATGCAGTTTGCCGACGTCACGAAAGCTGTGAGGTGAGTGTCACCACCCGCCCGCTCCTCGCCATCTCTTTCTCCTCTCTCTCCCGACTCCCTCCTTCCCCCTCTTTTTCTGATTTCTCTCTCTCTGTCTCTCTGTCTCTGTAACAGTGAGGGCAACCTGCTTCTGTTGAATGAGGCCTTGGCCAAGCATGAGAACTTCTTCATCCGCTGTGGCATCTTCCTCATCCTCGAGAAGCTCAAGATCATCACCTACCGGAACCTCTTCAAGAAAGTGTGAGTCTACTCAGCCAAGTCCAACGGTACTGGACTGGCCTGGTTACACTTTTAACACTACTGAGCCAAGTCCAGCTGGACCGGGCTGGCCTGGTTACACTTTTAACACTACTGAGCCAAGTCCAGCTGGACTGGGCTGGCCTGGTTACACTTTTAACACTACTGAGCCAAGTCCAGCTGGACTGGGCTGGCCCGGTTACACTTTTAACACTACTGAGCCAAGTCCAGCTGGACTGGGCTGGCCCGGTTACACATCCATCATAGTTGCTGGAACCGCACTGAAAGGACAATGTGAAAATAAATGATCTGAGGCAGCACAGTACGATTCAGCTCAGCCCTATAGTGTGAATTGGCATTTGTGGAGTAGGAACTAGTGTGTGTGTGTGTTAACCTATGCGCGATATTGACTTTCTGTTAACATGTTTGTGGTATGGACTTAATGTGGGTTAGGTACCAACTGCTGAAGACTCACCAGTTACCCCTAGATGCCTTCCTGGTAGCTCTGAAAATGATGCAGGTGGAAGAGGTGGACATTGACGAGGTGCAGTGTATCCTGGCCAACCTAATCTGCGAGGTGAGATCCCACCACACACACCTTTTCCTCTGACCATACTAAGTGCTTCCACCTGATATTTCAGACAGTAGTAAAACATGAAGCATCAGATGAACTCTCTTCCTCCTCTCTTCTAGGGTCACATCAAGGGCTACATCTCTCACCAGCACCAGAAACTGGTCGTCAGCAAGGCCAATCCATTCCCCCTGCTGTCATCATCTTCCTAATCTACGTATCCCAGAATCCCCTTCACCCAGAAACTCCCAGAAATATATTTCCTTATCTTTTAGGTTGCATTTTATTTTGTCATATTTTTTAAATTTTGAATAAAAGTTTTTTTTTTGTACTCCTTGTACCAGATTTGTGTTTATTAAGGAAGTGTGGAAGATAAATGATTTATATAATTACAGTACACGTTACAATATAACCACTCGCTTTCATTTACATTGTTAACCTTGGAAAAAACAACTTAAATCTTGAACACAACCTTGTTGGCTGTAAGTCCAGTGTAGGTAGGGATCAGGCTAACCCTTAGCTGGGGTTACACATAAGGTCCAGGTGGGTCGTGGGTCATTTGTGGTGTCATCCTCATCTCTGTCATCTCCAGGCGCTGCTGGATCCATTGCAAGTAGCGAGACAGCTTGGTGAACAACAGGGTTTGTTCACAGCCATGTGACGTGGGTGGCGTAAGGAGCAGGCCTGTTAGGAACGCTGTACCCCTCTCCACAGTCACAACGGGGGTCCCGGACAAGAGGCTGCAGTTCCTCATTAGTCCTGGTTTGAGGTCTGTCTCATTAAACCTAGTCAACTCAGTCCCACAGAAGCCCTTCTGGCTCCCCATACAGAACATCTTGTTGGTGAGGGGCTGGGAGACGTTCACCTGGTTTCGACAGCCCTCCGCTTTCAGGTAGGAGAGAACAGGGGGGCCGTGGGATTCCCCCCGGAACTTGTCCGGACCCCTGGCCACCCCCTCCCTTCCTGGACTCATCAACACGTTCTCACTGAAATCCTTAGTGGGCAGGCACAGGTGGGAGACAGAGGGGCCATAGGGAAGGGGCTCATTCAGTCTCACCAAGGCCAGGTCGTCCTCCAGACTGCCTCTCTCGTGGCGGTTGTGAATGTACAACTGGGTCGATAGAGGGATCCTCACACTATTATCTGAGGCACCTTAGGGGATGAATGGAAACCGTTAGATTTCAGAAAGATTTGAATCTGCCTGAGCTGGAGGTTTATACACTAACAGATCAAACGTCAGTGTTTTTATCACTGTGGGACTCACCTGTCTGCATGCTGTGGACTTTCTTTCCCATGTATAGGCAGCTAGCTGAGGTCAGGACTGCCTGAGGCCCCAGGATCACCCCACTACACAGCTCCACACCAGCCTCATCCACAAACACCACCTGCCAATCACAAAGTCACAGGTTAAAGGGGAAGTTCAGTATTTCACAAATTAATGTTCCTCACCTTGAAAGTAGTCTATAGGCCAGGATAAACAGACTTCCCCTTTAACTCACCATGCTCTACATTGTGCTGGTAGGGGAGGGACTTACTTGCCATGGACAGCGGTTGTGTGGACAGACGTGATAAGCTATGTTGATTTGGTTTGTTGGCTGGAGTCTTCCACAGGGGTGCTTAACTAAGGAAACGGAGACGTCTCTATTTAAAGTGTGTGAGAGAGAGAGTGTTACAGATGTCTAATTCAAAAGAATAGGTAGACGTTAACCTGCAGGTATGCAGCTCCTCTTATCACTGTGAATCTTGTACCCTGTGGTGCAGGAGCACTGGTATGATCCAAAGTTGGGACTGCAGAAGTGGTCACAGGAGAAGGGCCCCTTAGTGGGGCACTGAGAGATATCTGTTATGACACACAAACATATCTCTTAGCCTACTCGCATAAATATGAACTCACACTAACACATTCACACACACTCATAAAGAGTTCTACGGTAGGTGTTCTGTTGACCTGTTTCACAGTTCTTCCCGTGGTACAGCTCTGTGCAGCTACAGGTGTAACCTCCAATGCTGTCCTTGCAGCTGCCACCATGGAGACAGGGATTGGGTTTGCACTGGTCCCCATCTGGGGAGGAAGAGGAGGAAGAAGAAGGGGGGGGATTCAATATCTGGAGTGGGGAGAAAACCCAACACCCCTCTGTCGCGATTCAAAAGAATGAGACTTACCTACGTAGACATTCCAGAAAGTGTCCTATTGAGGTATAAGAGAGAGAGAGAGAAACAATGGACACAGGGTTTAAATCAGAAAACTACTGCATTAGTTATGGATAAGGGGATTGCCTATGTTGTCAGATCAGTGCAGTTGAAGGAAAGGAATACATTTTAGACTATTGAGATGCACCCTGTAGGCCTAAACTTCTCACAGTTTTGGGTGTGTCTTCAAAGTACTCCCTGGCCTCCTCGTAGTTGCAGGTCTCCTCATAACACTCTCTCTCCAGGTTCCCCTGAAGCATCTCCTCCAAGAAGAACGCATTCGCTCGCTTCGACCGTAGGAAGACCGTGCTGGCGTGCGCAGGGGGTCTGAACACTGAGGATCAGGGAAGTGGAGGTGGATGAAGAGTAGGAGGGATAGGAGGAGGAGGTAGATGAAGGGGTAGGAGGGGGAGGTGGATGAAGAGGAGGGGAGGTGGATGTAGAGGGGGAGGTGGGGGAGGGGAGGTGGATGAGGAGGGGATGAGGGGCAGGTTGATGAAGAGGAGGGGAAGGAAGAAGGGGAGGTGGATGAAGAGGAGGAGGGGAAGGAGGATGAGGGGGAGGTGGGTGAACGGGAGGAGGGAAAGGAGGATGAAGAGGGGAATGAGGATGAGGGGGAGGTGGATGAAGAGGAGGAGAGGAAGGGAAGGAGGAGGGGTAGGAGGATGAGGTGGATGAAGAGGAGGGGAATGAGGGGGAGGTGGATGAAGAGGAGGAGAGGAAGGGAAGGAGGAGGGGTAGGAGGATAAGGTGGATGAAGAGGAGGGGAATGAGGGGGAGGTGGATGAAGAGGAGGAGAGGAGGGGTAGGAGGATGAGGTGGATGAAGAGGAGGAGAGGAGGGGGAGGTGGATGAAGAGGAGGAGAGGAAGAGGGAGAAGACATAGGGAACAACAACAACTGAAAAGTGAGACAAACCAGAAGTGACTCAGTATTCGTTCTTCTCCTTCCAGGTTGAGGATAATATGTTAAATGGTGGAAAGTTAAACATGGAGCAATGGGATTTTGGTGAAGATTATTCACTTTATGTGGTCCCATCATTGAGTTTCATGCCATTGAATTACATACAGAACAGTTTGCTTAATGTATACCTGTGGAGGATGCTAAGGGAACAAAACATGGTTTTCATGGGTTTGATACCGTTCCATTCACTCCATTCCATCTATTAAACTCCATTCCAGCCATTATTATGAGCTGTTCTCCCCTCAGCAGCCTCCACTGCTGTATACCCACACTGTGCTGGTCATATGTAGACTGGAAAACTATGCTAGCAAAGTCATTGTCAGCCTGAACGTATGATTAACAAAATGTCTACTTGGTCCTGTAGCTTTCACAGTGCAGTGGCTTACCTCTCCCATAGCTGCAGACCAGGAGGACACCGCTCAGAAGAGAGAGAGACAGAAACCACCATCGCCTCCACGAGCCCATTACAATCCACATCCACACTGTACCCACAAGCCTCTCTGCCTGTGCCAAGGTCCTGTCTGTAGCCCTGTCTATCTCTCTCTCTTGCGCTCTCTCTCTACCTTTCTTTCTGACACACACAACCCTGCTGCCGTGTTAACATTGCCAAGTAAACCCCCACCCGCTTGCCAGCCCAAATGTCAGTTTTTAGTCATTGCTGTATACGCCAACAAAGTTGCGCTTATATTGTGTGAATTTCTCCAGGATAGCGTAATTTATGTGGACCTCCCTGTCACCAGACGTAATAAATGTAGCTGGTGCCAGCTCTAGACAGTTTAAAGATGGTGCCTCATTAGCAATTGTATGTAATTTAATAGCTACCAAATATGCTACTAATATGCTAATATGTTATGAAGATAAATTGAGATGAAACGTTCAGTAAAACTCATTGTATCACATTAGGTCTTCACAAACACAATGTCCCACAGATGGACTCTAGACTGTACACACAGTAGAGCAAACAGCAAACCCACCTATCCTTGTGTGCTCGGTACTTACACCAGCAATGATTCAAGTCAATGGTGACCTTTGAACCCTGCTGTTTTTCTGATACGATCGATTCAGTTTGTACTTTAAAAAAAACAGGAACAGTAGGAACATTTCTGTCTAATGGCACTCCTGACTCAACTTTATAGTGTGTAATGTAGTTTAATGTTGGTATGTGATGACTGGACATTCAAATAAAACATGTTTTTTTTCTTTTTCTTTACCATAAGTTACTTGGTCTTGGATACATTTTGTGAAAAATAATGCTAAACCACACAACAATGTTTATTGCCCATAATTCCCCAAGCATCTTTATTGATTGGTTCTCCTCTCTCCTTTGTCTCCCTCAAACCCACATCATTGAGTGCATTCTACCTGTCCCCCTCGTCTTCCTCTTCCCTCCCTCCTTGGGGAGAAACTTTCCCATGACCGGCCGGATCCAGTTGATGTACTTGGACACCTGCGTGTAGATGCCGTACTTGCCCTCACGGGCGCACCCCTCGCCCCAGCTCACCACGCCCGTCACAAACCAAGTGTCCCCGTAACGGGTGACGTGGGGTCCGCCGCTGTCCCCCTGGCATGCGTCCTTCTTCTCCTTATCGTAGCCGGCGCAGAACATGCGGTTGGAGATCTTGTGCTGGCTGGACTGAAGGCAGGTGGCCCGGGGTACGTAGGGCACGGTCAGACGCAGCAGGATGGTGGACGGCTGCTTGGCCTCCCCCACGCGGCCGAACCCACTCACCAGCCCGTGGGGCTGTTTCATCAACACCTTGTATTGATAAGTAGACAGGACACCATTATGTTAGGTTAGGGAACATCTTAACTAAGATATAAACCATAGACAGATTCATTATTTACTGTATGTTTATATGCGTCACTGGATGAAAATGGAAATGTCACACAGAGAATTATGGGTAGTACATCATGCTACAGACCTTCTCTGCAAAGTCGCGTTCGGGCAGGCAGGCGGGGAGGATGTACTGGGTGAACTTGATAGGGTCCTTCAGCATGACGAGGGAGATGTCGTTGTGATAGGTGGTGGAGATGTAGGACTTGTGGATGAACACCTGTTCCACCTGGTGGATGGCCTCCTGCCCATCCTTCACCTCCGTGTCAAACTCTCCTGAAGGCAGACGGACAGACGGACCGATGGGGAGGTTTGATTTCAATCAATTCAATTCATTTGATAGGCTGCTACAACTTAGGCTATGTATGTGTGGTATGGTTATTGACTGTTGTTATTTCACCCAGTAAACAACTATGCTGTACACAGCAATATACTTTAATGATAAAGTTTTGTGATTATGGCACAATTATATTATATAGGATATGATTAACTTAAAAACAATTCCTAGATGTAGAGACCACAGTTAAAGGTGATTGGCTAACGGTACCTACCGAGGACAACGTAAAAGGAGCGTGTCTGGTTCATGCAATGTGCTGCCGTTAAGATGAAGTACTTATTCAGGATGGTTCCTCCACAGAAGCCCCTGTCCTCGTGGTTTACCAGGAAAGCCTGTGGAGAGAGGGAGAGAAAGAGAGAGAAAGAATGAAAGAGAGAGAGATAGACAGAGAAAGATAGACAGAGAAAAAGAGATAGAGAAAAAGAAACAAACAGAGAGAGAGAGAAAGAATGAGAGAGAAAGAAAGAAAGAGAGAGAGAAAGAATGAAAGATATATATATATATATAGAGAGAGAGAGAAAGATAGAGAAAGAAAGAAAGAGAAAGAAAGAGGGAGAGAGAAAGAAAGAGAGAGAGACAGAGTTGCAGAAACAAACAACCCTGAATGCTATTTAGAGGGAACCCCACTAGAGGTTTCTCTACTCTACTATACCTGCCAGGGACATTCTCCTGGAGGACACGCCTCCCCATCGACAATACGGGTGTTGCCTCTCGCCTCGGCATAGATTGGCTTCTCCTTCACCGTGTCGTTAACGCCATCCTCATATGTATATTGGATTTCTCTCTGTTGGGTAACGTTCCTGGCCGTTTCCCTGATAGGGTCCTCCATCATGTTGGTCTTTTCAGTGGTGTTGGTGGCAGTGGTGTTAGGCTGGTAGATGAAGATGGTGCGGGTGTTCTTGGATACCACAAAGCCACACTTAAAGGCCTCTTCAATGACAAAAGGGCAACAATGTTATTAGGTACTAACTAAGCCCAACCTTCAACCTACTACCAGTCCATGTTGGAGAATGGATCATAGATCATTTTTCTCTCGATCTCTCTGTTGCTCTGTCGTTCTGTCTGTCTGTCTGTCTCTGTCTGTCTGTCTGTCTGTCTGTCTGTCTGTCTGTCTGTCTGTCTGTCTGTCTGTCTGTCTGTCTGTCTGTCTGTCTGTCTGTCTGTCTGTCTGTCTGTCTGTTGTTCTGTTTCTCTCCCTCTCTCTGTCGCTCGGTTGTTATGTCTGTCTGTCTGTCTGTCTGTCTGTCTGTCTGTCTGTCTGTCTGTCTGTCTGTCTGTCTGTCTGTTGTTCTGTCTCTCTCTCTTTCTCTCTCTATCTCTCCCTCCTCTCACCGTTGGAAAGGCAGGACTTGTCGTCTGTGTCCAGATAGTAGCCATCGGCACAGGAGCATTGCACACTGTCCTTCTTCACGTGGCAGAAGTGATCACAGTCTCCATTCTTATTCTCACACAGCTCAGGAATGGCTGCAGAACAGCATCACATCAAGGATCCAGATTAGACACAGATCACAGTCATGATTAGAGCCAGGTGTTGTTCCTGACTATGGAGTAACCTGGAGTCAAGATATCGGGAATGAGATTGTTTGTCAAAGTTCAAGAGGAAAGGGAGAAGAAGACATACCAATCTCACAGTTGTGCCCCTGGAATCCAGCGAGACAGAAGCAGGTGTACAACCCAATCCCGTCCTTGCAGACCCCATTGTGGACACATGGCTTAGACACACAGGCATCTCCATCTGTGAAACACAGTTTATTTTTTGCCATGGACCTACCAGCACAGCAACACCAAACACACTGCAAACAATCAATTCATGAATTGAAAATAGCCCATTGTTTTGGTGTGTGGTCGTGAGTCCTTTACTTCCTGAACTGACTAGGTTGACCCCAATCTGACCCCAACCTGACTCCAACCCAGCTCTAATCAGAAAACTCCATCCAATCCCTAGCCTCTTGCACCAACCCTTAGCCTCAACAGACTCCTGGGCCTTACCGTAATATGTGTTCCAGAATTCAGTCTGAGGGAAAGAGGTAAAAAGAGACACAACCGTCACAAATTCAAACCAGAAAGGTCATGATTCCAAAAACAAAGCTGGTTGAAATCATGAGCGTGTAAAGGTGGTGTGAATGAGTGCAAAGTGAGTAGTGACTAAACAGGAATGTGAACAGGTCTGTGATTTATGTGACTGGAACGCAAACAGACATATGTTTCCGGTTTAAAGAGAGATAGATAGAGAGAAACAAAGATGGAGTATGGCAATTTACAGTCAGTTTGTCGTCCTCAAAGATTTCCCTAGCCTCCTCTCTGTCACAGCGTTCCTCCATACACTCTCTCTCCATGTCTCCCTGCCGCCACTCCTCAAATGGGCTGTTGGCCCGCCGCCGCCGGTTCAGAACCTGGTTAGCATCGTCACTGTTCAGGAAGACTGGGGACACAGGGAAAAATCGGTATCAGTGGCAGCAGGGCACCATCATCATCATCACCCTCATCATCATCACCATCGTCATCATCATCATCACCATCTTCATCACTACCATCATCATCACCATCTTCATCACCGTCATCATCATCACCATCTTCATCACTATCATTACCATCATCATCATCACCATATTAATGACTATCATCATCATCACTATCATCATCATCATTATCATCATCATCTTTTCCATCTTGATCATCAATTAGGCTGTTGTCATCATCACAACATGCTTGTCTAGCACACAGTCATCACAATCATCAAAGCAATCAGAGATACAGACACACCATAAAATATATCAACACACACATCCCAGTCACCCGCCCTCACCCGTACTCACACACTGACCGCAATCACTGACACTGACTAAACCCCAGAGTCTCCCTCACTTTCTCTCTATGTAACTATTTGTCAACTGTTTGAGACGGTGGGGTGTTTGAACGTACCCTCGGACGCCACGCCGTGCAGCAGCAGGAGAAGGAAACAGGTCTGGGACAGCCGAAACATGGCCTGATCTCTGGGTGAGGCACCTCTCTACTCCTGGCTGCTCTGTGGAGCACAACTCTGAAGAGAGCAGGGCGGAGAGGGAGGGCAATGACCTGAGAGACAGGAAGAGAGAGAACATGCTGAAGAGAGAGGGAGAGGAAGGAATGTGTGTGTGTTTGTGTGTGTGTGGGGGTAGAAAATAAAAAGGGGAAGAGAGAAAGAAAGGGGGAGGACAATAGAGGGTAAAAAAAAGAGGGATTAGGGATGTTTGAGAGAGAAAGAGTGGAGAGAGAGGGAGGGAGGACTCACTTCAAATCCAGTCTTCACCACTCAGAGAGGCAAGGCCTTGTCCACACCACCATTTAGCTCTGCACTCTTCAGCATGACAGACAGCCCTTATTTGAGCCAATCAAAACAGCTCTCAGGAAGGGGCAGAAAATCTAGCTAATATTGACACTAAAGGATCTATTCCAATGGTTAAGCCTGCTGTGTTGTGGCGCCTTAAACGGCAAGTCTAAAGAAATGCGTATGATTCAGATAATATGCATTTCAGAGAAAATACCATGTAGTTAAGCTACTGCTGAAGTGTGGCTATGGATACATTTGGACTTTTCATTCACTCACTCACTCACTCACTCACTCACTCACTCACTCACTCACTCACTCACTCACTCACTCACTCACTCACTCACTCACTCACTCACTCACTCACTCACTCACTCACTCACTCACTCACTCACACACACGCACCACACACACACACGCACACACACACAAATAACACAAATGAGGCCAAGATTTAGTTTGTCAGCGAGTAATATTTATTCTTCAGCTATCAGAGAGGAAACTTTGGAAGCAAACATTCTGTATGGCATCAGGTCAAACATTCTGTATGGCATCAGGTCAAACATTCTGTATGGCATCAGGTCAGACATTCTGTATGGCATCAGGTCAGCCATTCTGTATGGCATCAGGTCAAACATTCTGTATGGCATCAGGTCAGCCATTCCGTATGGCATCAGGTCAAACATTCCGTATGGCATCAGGTCAGCCATTCCGTATGGCATCAGGTCAGACATTCTGTATGGCATAAGGTCAAACATTCTGTATGGCATCAGGTCAGACATTCTGTATGGCATCAGGTCAAACATTCTGTATGGCATCAGGTCAAACATTCTGTATGGCATCAGGTCAGACATTTTGTATGGCATCAGGTCAAACATTCTGTATGGCATCAGGTCAAATATTCTGTATGGCATCAGGTCAAACATTCTGTATGGCATCAGGTCAAACATTCTGTATGGCATCAGGTCAAATATTCTGTATGGCATCAGGTCAAACATTCTGTATGGCATCAGGTCAAACATTCTGTATGGCATCAGGTCATCCAAATCACCACTTAAATGTACACTTTACATTGGGAGGTGGTGGCAATAACTTCTCCGTAGCCTGCTGAATCTGAACCTCATCTAATGCCATCTCTAGCAGGAATGGCATCACCGGGGCACTGACTGAAGGCACCGGGGCACTGACTGAAGGAGCATTCATCACCTCCTCAGCCCAGTCCAGGTAGTTGGCTACGGTAGTGTAGACGCCATAGTAACCCTGTTTGGGGCAGCCCTTCCCCCAGCCCACCACGCCCATCAGGAAGTGGGTGGTCCCGTAGTAAGTGACCAGGGGGCTCCCGTCGTCCCCCCTACAGGCCTCCTGGTTCCCCTCCATGTAGCCGGCACACAGCATGTTCTGGGTGAAGTTGAAGCCGCTCTTGAGGGTGCACTCAGAGTTGGGCAGGATGGGCACGGCTAGCCTGCGGAGGAAGGGCGAGGAGGGGGCTGGCGGGGTGCCAGGTTGGGGATCGTTGCCCCCGTTGGTGCGCTTCCCCCAGCCGCTAAGGGTGTGAAAGCGGACGGCCGCCAGCTCGCTCTTGGCGAAGTGTTGCTGAGGCAGGCAGATGGGTACAGCGTCAGGGCCCAGAGTTACAGGCTCTCTCAGACGCAGCAGGGCGATGTCACTGTCACCTGTTGCCGGGTCGTACAGGTTGTAGGGTATGGCTCTGGCCACGTGAATCTTCTGCTCGCTGCCCTCTTCTACGTCAATGTTGTGTTCCCCTGGAAACAGTGTTGTTCATAAGGACAGTGTTTTGTTATGTGACATAGGGACACAAACAATGTTCTCACTATATGTTTCTAGAAGCTCTATGAAAGGCACACAACCCACACCCACACCGTAACCTACCTGTGACCACCATCAGGTCCTTGGTGTCTCTATCCACGACACAGTGGGCAGCAGTGATGACCCAGTCAGGATGAACTATGACCCCACCACACAGACTAGTGCCTTTATGCTCCAATAGGACCTGCAACCACCAGTCCCATCACAAAGACAAATTGGCCACTCTTATCCATCACATCTCATTGTACATAAACCAAAATAATACTATGGAATTATATAATACCTAATGGAAGAGGTGGTAATAGATACTAACCTAGTTAATATTACACCCTTTGACTTCAAGGACAGTGGTTGTATGGGAATTACTGTGGTTTAGTTATTCTACCAACTAAGCCACACAATGCCCTGTGTGGCTCAGTTGGTAGAGCATGGTGTTTGCAATTCCAGCATGGTGGGTTTAATTCCCATGGGGGACAAGCACAAAAAATGCACTCACTACTCTAAGTCACTCTGGATAAGAGTGTCTACTAAATTACTAAAATGTAGAAGGGTAGTATTGGCCAATCAAATGTGAAAGAGGTGGAAGGATCCATTGT
Source organism: Salvelinus alpinus (assembly GCF_045679555.1). Lineage (NCBI taxonomy): Eukaryota > Metazoa > Chordata > Actinopteri > Salmoniformes > Salmonidae > Salvelinus > Salvelinus alpinus. Next base: position 62,943,723 of record NC_092095.1, on the reverse strand, counting down.
GCTCTCCAGCCAGGCGTTGAGGTGTTACCTGCCATGGACAGGCTCCTTTGGGACAGTGGTTCCCACCGACCAGTCTGACTTGTGCCTGGCTCATCGGAGCTTCCAAGCCTGGGATTTTACCACACGGATACTGAACTGATAATAGACAGACAGACAAGTTGTTGTTTCTAACTCTAGTCATACATCAACAAATACACGTTGGCTCCTTTTGGTTCTGTAAATATTACAGTCTGTTTGTAACAAACAGGGATTTCCAGTCTTTAACAAAACATCTGGGCTCATCTACTGTCAGTTACAGTTAGTACCTTGGGCAACACACTCTCTTCCGTCCTCTCCCAGGGCGTAACCAGGAGCGCAGGAACACTTGCTTCTTGACCCAGAATTGTTACAGAAGTGCTCGCACTCCCCGTTAAGGGAGAGGCATTTCAGGGTGTCCTCAAATACTATAGTATGTTGGGAGAAAGGGGAAAGGCAAGTAGGATAAGCATAATGGGGTCAACATATAATATCAGCCCACTAGCGAATGTGGGCAACACTTGACGTTACAGTGCTCTTACTACTGCGTAATTACAATCATCTATGGGTATGAAACTATTGTGAAAACCGGTGTTTCTTAATCCGGGTCCTGGGAACCCAAAGGTGAGCACATTTCGGTCTTCACCCTAGCACTACACATCTGAGCACACATACTTTCTTAACACTTATTTTTCTTAAAACGGCATTGTTGGTTAAGGGCTTGTCTGTAAGCATGTTACTGTAAGGTCTACTACACCTGTTGTATTCGAAGCATGTGACAAATAAAATTTGATTTGATTCAACTAATCAACTCATTATCTAACATTTGATTAGTGGAATCAGGTGTGCAGTGCTAGGGCAAACACCGAAATGTGCACCCCTTTGTGTCCCCAGAACCAGGATTAAGAAACACTGGCGTAAACTATTGGTATAAAAACGGCAGCTAGGAATTCTCTCCTACCTTTCTGACAGTATTTTCCTTCATAGCCTTCCAGACATTGACATGTGTAAGAGTCATTCATGTAAACACAAGTTCCGTTGTTTTTGCATGGGTTGACCAGACAGGGGTCCTGACCTTAGAGGGATCAATAGGGTAAAGGTTTATGACATTTGCTATTTGACATGCTGGACATATCTTGTACAAATAAATTAGGAATGTGATAACAGACATGGTAGTACCATATTGGATTTTATACAACAATATAATTAGCATTTTATGAAAATGACTGAAAGCACATTTGAAAGCAATATTCTAACATATATTTTAGGCTGGTTGGAAATATTTGTGTACAGTCCACATAGAAAAATCTGATTTACCAGTGTATGTCAACCAAAACTTTTTCTGTGGAAACAAACCATACATAGTCAGTTTTAAGAGTTATCTCTGGAATTCTCACATGTTCCTATGCATTGCTAAATATTTCATTAAATTAAATTAAAATAGTGCTTCAATCGAAGTAATTGCAAATATTTCACCAACTGAAATTACTACAAAATTGCACCGTTTGGGCGTCGTCCTCGAAAACTTCCCGAGCCTCTTCATAGTTACAAATTTCCTCCACACACTCGCGCTCGAGGTTGCCCTGTTTCATCTCCTCGAAGTAGCCGCTGTTGGCGCGCCTGGCTCTGTCAAGCACCAGGTGCGCATCATCCTTCTTCAAGAAGACTTAAACATCGAATGACAAGCCATAAAAGAAAGACAACAACTGGTGCCAAACAACATTTGGCACCTCTCCATCTTAAAAAAAAAAGTATGACTTTATCATTTAACTAACTGTAACGCTAGATTCAAAATATATGTTTTCGAAACAAACTTACCAGCGGCAGAAATGACAGTTGAAATGGCCCAAAGTGCGCAAAATGTTTTCAGCAGCATCGTGGCAGACCTGAATCACCCAAAACTGAAGCGATTTGAGGTAAACAATGCCAGCTCATATGACTCCCACTCACTCCAACAGCTCACTCCCACTGCTCTGCAAACAGTTGCCACATCTGGGTGAGGGTGACCAGACCTGAACCAGAGGATCTGGCCTATGTCTTACACTACATGGACAAAATAATGTGGACACACCTTCAAATGAGTGGATTCGGCTATTTCAGTCACACCAGTTGCTGACGTGTATATAATCAAGCACACAGCCATGCAATCTCCATAGGAAAACAATGTCAGTAGAATGGCCCGTACTGAGCTCAGTGACGTCAGTTCCTCAAATTTCTGCTCTGCTAGAGCTGGCCCGGTCATCTGTAAGTGCTGTTATTGTAAAGTGGAAATTTCTAGGAATAAGAACATCTCAGCCGGTAAGTGGTAGGCCACACAAGCTCACAGAACTGGACCGCCAAGTCCTTAGCGCTTTAAAAAATGCTGTCCTCGGCTGCAACACTCACTACCGAGTTCCAAACTGCCCCTGAGAGCAAAATCAGCACAATAACTGTTTGTTGGGAGCTTCATGAAATGGGTTTCCATGGCCGAGAAGATGCACAAAAGCCTAAGATCACCATGCACAATGCCAAGCGTCGGCTGGAGTGGTGTAAAGCTCGCCGCCATTGGACTCTGGAGCAGTGGAAATGCATTCTCTGGAGTGATGAATCACGCTTCACCGACTGGCAGTCCGATGGACGAATCTGGGTTTGGCAGATGCAAGGAAAACGCTACCTGCCCCAATGCATAGTGCCAAATGTAAAGTTTGGTGGAGGAGGAATAATGGTCTGGGGTTCTTTTTCATGGTTCAGGCTAGGGCCCTTAGTTCCAGTGAAGGGAAATCTTAACGCTACAACATTCTAGACAATTCTGTGTTTCCAACTTTGTGGCAACAGTTTTGGAATGAGATCTTCGACAAGCAGCTGTCCAAATACTTTTGGCCATGTAGTGTATCTTAAATATGACATTTGATCCCTATATTTACCTGTTATAATACATTTTTCACTATCCTTTGTAATATCATAATCGTTCACATATTTGATTTCATGATATGCATCATTGAATGTATGTACAGTGTCGTGGAAAATTGCAAGATTATGTTATAATGCTTGTATTGCATTATAATGGTTGTTTTATTCGACAAAATAGAATATTCTGTTAACTATTGTGTGTGTGTGTTCTACTGAGGATGGGCCTCTATGAGATAACACTGACAGAGGAGATATACAATGTCTTTGGGTGATAAAACCTAAAGAGCATTCCAGAGAACATGAGCTAATGGTTCTGTTCTATGCCGTACCAGGAAGAGACGGTTTCTGTTTGGAGTAGGAGGGCCAGACACTGGTCTTTACAATGAAAACTGTTGACACAGCAGTAACTGTCTGCTAAGATTTATAGATATCTTTCATACAAATCTTAACCTTTGTGAACTGTTCCTAAGATCTGTGGTTCGTCATGTAAGTTGAGAGGGGTGTATCTTGGCTATAAAAGATCTTTGTACTTTTCTGTTGGTACTTTTCAATGGTTCATTAGAGATAGCGCATCATTGAAAGTCAAAAAAGGCTATTGCAAAGCTCTTATTAAAGATGTAGTTTAAGTATAACTCTGACTGGTGTGTGAAGTTTGTAACTCTCCTCATTTTGTAATGCAGAAATAAGTTTACATACACCTTAGCCAAATACATTTCAACTCAGTTTCACAATTCCTGACATTTAATCCAATTAAAGATTCCCTGTTTTAGGTCAGTTAGGATCACCACTTTATTTTAAGAATGTGAAATGTCAGAATAATAGTAAATGTCAGAATAAATAAATGTCAGAATAATGATTTATTTCAGCTTTTAGTTCTTTCATCACATTCACAATGGGTCATAAGTTTACATACACTAAATTAGTATTTGGTAGCATTGCCTTTAAATTGTTTAACTTGGGTCAAATGTTTCGGGTAGCCTTCCACAACCTTCCCACAATAAGTTCGGTGAATTTTGGCCCATTCCTCCTGACAGAGCTGGTGTAACTGAGTCAGGATTGTAGGCCTCCTTGCTCGCACATGCTTTTTCAGTTCTGCCCACAAATTTTCTATAGGATTGAGGTCAGGGCTTTGTGATGGCCACTCCAATACCTTGACTTTGTTGCCCTTAAGCCATTTTGCCACAACACACAACAAAGGTCATTGTCCATTTGGAAGAACCATTTGTGACAAAGCTTTAACTTCCTGACTGATGTCTTGAGATGTTGCTTCAATGTATCCACATAATTTTCCTACCTCATGATGCCATCTATTTTGTGAAGTGCACTAGTCCCTCCTGCAGTAATGCACCCCCACAACATGATGCTGCCACCCCGTGCTTCAAGGTTGGGATGGTGTTCTTTGGCTTGCAAGCCTCCCCCTTTTTCCTCCAAACACAACGATAGTCCTTATGGCCAAACAGTTCTATTGTCGTTTCATCAGACCAGAGGACATTTCTCCAAAAAGTACGATCTTTGTCCCCATGAACGCGTCTCCTTCGTGAGCAGTATGACGGCTGCGTGGTCCCATGGTGTCTATACTTGCAAACTGTAGTCTGGCTTTTTCATGGCGGTTTTGGAGCAGTGGCTTCTTCCTTGCTGATTGGCCTTTCAGGTTATGTCGATATAGGACTCGTTTTTACTGTGGATATAGATACTTTTGTACCTGTTTCCTCCAGCATCTTCACAAGGTCCTTTGCTGTTGTTCTGGGATTGATTTGCACTTTTCGCACCAAAGTATGTTCATCTCTAGGAGACAGAACGCGTCTCCTTCGTGAGCAGTATGACGGCTGCGTGGTCCCATGGTGTCTATACTTGCGTACTATTGTTTGTACAGATGAACGTGGTACCTTCAGGTGTTTGGATGAACCAGACTTGTGGAGGTCTACAATTTTTTGTCTGAGGTCTTGGCTGTTTTCTTTTTTGATTTTCTGATGATGTCAAGCATAGAGGCACCGAGTTTGAAGGCAGACCTTGAAATACATCCACAGGTACACCTCCAATTGTCTCAAATGATGCCAATTAGCCTATCAGAAGCTTCTAAAGCTATGACATCATTTTCTGGAATTTTCCAAGCTGTTTAAAGGCACAGTCAATTTAGTGGATGTAAACTTCTGACCCACTGGAATTGTGATACATTGAGTTATAAGTGAAATAATCTGTCTGTAAACAATTGTTGGAAAAAATACTTGTGTCATGCACAAAGTAGATGCCCTAACCCACTTGCCAAAACTATAGTTTGTTAACACGAAATTTGTGGAGTGGTTGAAAAACGAGTTAATGACTCCAACCTAAGTGTATGTAAACTTCCGACTTCAACTGTAATTAGGGCCTATCTCTTGTTTGGAGGGTCCAAAGGTACCCCCAGTGTAAATAGACCCACTGATGCACAACAGGAGAAAGTAGCTAGGCTACAAAGGATTTAACCAACTTTATAGAATTGCTTGCTTGTTTCAATGCCTGTCCTAGTCCATGGGCCAGCGGGAAAAGATCCACTTTGGGGTGGCGAAGGTTTGATGGTATTAAATTGTTCCCCACAAGCCCCTGATCAAATTGATATATGATAGCCTATCTCCTAAACAGTAGATTACTATGTTTTTCACACCTTTATATATCTTGTTGTATGGGAGTCGAAGCAATACAATGTTCACAGGCTGATAAAGGAATGTTGAGACAAGTTGGAATGTTCACATGCTCATTGAAAATGACTATGTGAAACAACAATGGAACATTCTATTGTGTGGATCTCATCTTAAAAACCATAGGATTTGGTTAATGTTTTCCATCTGACCTAATGATTTACCTAGACTGACTCATGATTGAAAGTACAATGTTACAAATAGCCGAACTACATATTTGTTTTAGGGAAATCAGTCATACTGGGAAATGACACATGTTCAAGAGATCCAGACCTGGTAGTATATTGGTTTTTATCATTGCCATCTGTAATAGTCTGTTGTATAGCAATACTCAGCATGCTAAGATGAAAGGTGTGATCTGCTATTTGTTGAGTTGTCCCAGCAAGTTAACATGAATATTTAGGTAAACACAAATTATCCTAAGAACCTAAGACTTTAGTACTTCACCAGCTATATAAGTTGACGCCCTCATCAGCAGGCGGTTTGTTAGAATGTTATGTTGGAATGTCAGGATTCAATACTTAGATTTTACATTTAACAATATGGCATAATATTGTATATCATTATAATCACTACAAACCAGTGAAAGAACCCTTTAGGGATATTATAATTTATTGTTTGAAAATAAAATACAGAAATTAGGGATCCAAATGCTAACCAAAGTCAGTTATATGAATACAGTTTTTTGCATATTTGTAGAAAAATGTTGCTAATATTTTACAAAGATTATTTATTTTGCAAACCTGCCTAATTTGGTTGTTTTATCTGCATAACTATCATATTTTTTTATTAGGATTAGGCATATTACACCTATTATTGTTGTGGCAATGACAGACTAATCCAGTTAAAGCTAATTGGAGTTGGTTGGGAAAATGTGTACCCTATTGTCACGCCCTGGCCTTAGTATTATTTGTTTTATTTATTATTTTAGTTAGGTCAGGGTGTGACATGGGGTATGTGTGTATTTTGGGGTATTATATGGTAGAGGGGGTGTTGGTTGTAGTTTATGGTTTTGTGTTGAGTGTATGTATCTAGCTGTGTCTATGGGTGTGTAGTTTACTAGGAAAGTCTATGGTGGCCGGAATGGGTTCTCAATTAGAGACAGCTGATTTCTGTTGTCTCTAATTGGGAGCCATATTTAAGGCTGCCATAGGCTTTAGCTGTTTGTGGGTCATTGTACATGTCGACGTAAGTAGTTTGTGTGTGCACTTGCGTTTTAGGTTTCACGTTTGTTGTTTGGTTAGTGTGTTAAGTGTTACGTGTTCATCTTCGTCGTTATAATTAAAGAAGATGTATTCAAGTCATGTTGCGCCTTGGTCCTCTCTTTCACGTCAACACGATCGTGACAGAATGACCCACCAATCTACGACCAAGCAACATGACCAGCGGCAACAGGAGCAGCGCAAGGAGAAATGGACTTGGGAGGAGATCCTGGACGGTAAAGGACCCTGGGCTCAGCCAGGGGAATATCGCCGTCCCAAGGCGGAGCTGGAGGCAGCGAAGGCAGAGAGGCGCTGGTATGAGGAGGCAGCGCGGCGACGCGGTTGGGAGCCCGAGAGTCAGACCCAAAAATTTCTTGGGGGGGGGCACACGAGGAGTGTGGCAAAGCCGGGTAGGATACCTGAGCCAACTCCCCGTGCTTACCGTGGAGTGAGAGAGCGTCGTACTGGTCAGACACCGTGTTATGCGGTAAAGCGCACGGTGTCCCCAGTACGCGTGCTTAGCCCAGTGCGGGCTATTCCACCTTGCCGCACTGGGAGGGCTAGGTTGGGCATCGAGCCAGATGTCATGAAGCCGGCCCAACGTATCTGGTCTCCAGTACGTCTCCTCGGGCCGGCATACATGGCACCAGCCTTACGAATGGTGTCCCCGGTTCGCCAGCATAGCCCAGTGCGGGCTATTCCACCTCGCCGCACTGGCAGGGCTACGGGCACCATTCAACCTGGTAAGGTTGGGCAGGCTCGGTGCTCAAGAGCACGTGTCCTCCTTCACGGTCCGGTATACCCGGTGCCACCTCCAAGTACCAGTCCACCGGTGGCAGCCCCCCGCACCAGGCTGTCTCTCCGGGTTCTCTCTCCAGCTGCTCCCACCTGTCCAGAGCTTTCCTCCTCTCCAGCGCAGCCAGTGCCTATACCACGCACCAGGCCTACTGTGCGCCTCAGCAGGGCAGAGTCGGCCGTCTGCCCAACGCCTGCTGCACTGCCTGTCTGCCCAGCGCCGTCTGAGCCATCTGTCTGCCCAGCGGCGCCTGAACTGCCCGTCTGCCCAGCGGCGCCTGAACTGCCCGTCTGCCCAGCGGCGCCTGAACTGCCCGTCTGCCCAGCGGCGCCTGAACTGCCCGTCTGCCCAGCGGCGCCTGAACTGCCCGTCTGCCCAGCGGCGCCTGAACTGCCCGTCTGCCCAGCGGCGCCTGAACTGCCCGTCTGCCCAGCGGCGCCTGAACTGCCCGTCTGCCCAGCGGCGCCTGAACTGCCCGTCTGCCCAGCGGCGCCTGAACTGCCCGTCTGCCATGAGCCTGCAAAGCTGCCCGTCTGCCATGAGCCTGCAAAGCTGCCCGTCTGCCAAGAGCCTACAGAGCCTTCCGCCAGACCGGATCAGCCAGAGCCTTCCGCCAGACCGGATCAGCCAGAGCCTTCCGCCAGACCGGATCAGCCAGAGCCTTCCGCCAGACCGGATCAGCCAGAGCCTTCCGCCAGACCGGATCAGCCAGAGCCTTCCGCCAGACCGGATCAGCCAGAGCCTTCCGCCAGACCGGATCAGCCAGAGCCTTCCGCCAGACCGGGTCAGCCAGAGCCTTCCGCCAGACCGGGTCAGCCAGAGCCTTCCGCCAGACCGGGTCAGCCAGAGCCTTCCGCCAGACCGGGTCAGCCAGAGCCTTCCGCCAGACCGGGTCAGCCAGAGCCTTCCGCCAGACCGGGTCAGCCAGAGCCTTCCGCCAGACCGGGTCAGCCAGAGCCTTCCGCCAGAGCCGGTTCCGCCAGAGCCGGGTCAGCCAGAGCCTTCCGCCAGACCGGGTCAGCCAGAGCCTTCCGCCAGACCGGGTCAGCCAGAGCCTTCCGCCAGACCGGGTCAGCCAGAGCCTTCCGCCAGACCGGGTCAGCCAGAGCCTTCCGCCAGACCGGGTCAGCCAGAGCCTTCCGCCAGACCGGGTCAGCCAGAGCCTTCCGCCAGACCGGGTCAGCCAGAGCCTTCCGCCAGACCGGATCAGCCAGAGCCTTCCGCCAGACCGGATCAGCCAGAGCCTTCCGCCAGACCGGATCAGCCAGAGCCTTCCGCCAGACCGGATCAGCCAGAGCCTTCCGCCAGACCGGATCAGCCAGAGCCTTCCGCCAGACCGGATCAGCCAGAGCCTTCCGCCAGACCGGATCAGCCAGAGCCTTCCGCCAGACCGGATCAGCCAGAGCCTTCCGCCAGACCGGATCAGCCAGAGCCTTCCGCCAGACCGGATCAGCCAGAGCCTTCCGCCAGACCGGATCAGCCAGAGCCTTCCGCCAGACCGGATCAGCCAGAGCCTTCCGCCAGACCGGATCAGCCAGAGCCTTCCGCCAGACCGGATCAGCCAGAGCCTTCCGCCAGACCGGATCAGCCAGAGCCTTCCGCCAGACCGGATCAGCCAGAGCCTTCCGCCAGACCGGATCAGCCAGAGCCTTCCGCCAGACCGGATCAGCCAGAGCCTTCCGCCAGACCGGATCAGCCAGAGCCTTCCGCCAGACCGGATCAGCCAGAGCCTTCCGCCAGACCGGATCAGCCAGAGCCTTCCGCCAGACCGGATCAGCCAGAGCCTTCCGCCAGACCGGATCAGCCAGAGCCTTCCGCCAGACCGGATCAGCCAGAGCCTTCCGCCAGACCGGATCAGCCAGAGCCTTCCGCCAGACCGGACCAGCCAGAGCCTTCCGCCAGACCGGACCTGCCAGAGCCTTCCGCCAGACCGGACCTGCCAGAGCCTTCCGCCAGACCGGACCTGCCAGAGCCTTCCGCCAGACCGGACCTGCCAGAGCCTTCCGCCAGACCGGACCTGCCAGAGCCTTCCGCCAGACCGGACCTGCCAGAGCCTTCCGCCAGACCGGACCTGCCAGAGCCTTCCGCCAGACCGGACCTGCCAGAGTCCCTCAGCCAGGACCTGCCAGAGTCCCTCAGCCAGGACCTGCCAGAGTCCCTCAGCCAGGACCTGCCAGAGTCCCTCAGCCAGGACCTGCCAGAGTCCCTCAGCCAGGACCTGCCAGAGTCCCTCAGCCAGGACCTGCCAGAGCCCCTTATCCCGGTGCTGCCCCTTATCCCGGTGCTGCCCCTTATCCCGGTGCTGCCCCTTATCCCGGTGCTGCCCCTTATCCCGGTGCTGCCCCTTATGACTATGGTGGGGTGGGGACCACGACCAGTGCCGGAGCCGCCGCCGTGGAAGGAAGCCCACCCAGACCCTCCCCTAGACTATGTGCTGGTGCGCCCGGAGTTCGCACCTTAAGGGGGGGGTTATGTCACGCCCTGGCCTTAGTATTATTTGTTTTATTTATTATTTTAGTTAGGTCAGGGTGTGACATGGGGTATGTGTGTATTTTGGGGTATTATATGGTAGAGGGGGTGTTGGTTGTAGTTTATGGTTTTGTGTTGATTGTATGTATCTAGCTGTGTCTATGGGTGTGTAGTTTACTAGGAAAGTCTATGGTGGCCGGAATGGGTTCTCAATTAGAGACAGCTGATTTCTGTTGTCTCTAATTGGGAGCCATATTTAAGGCTGCCATAGGCTTTAGCTGTTTGTGGGTCATTGTACATGTCGACGTAAGTAGTTTGTGTGTGCACTTGCGTTTTAGGTTTCACGTTTGTTGTTTGGTTAGTGTGTTAAGTGTTACGTGTTCATCTTCGTCGTTATAATTAAAGAAGATGTATTCAAGTCATGTTGCGCCTTGGTCCTCTCTTTCACGTCAACACGATCGTGACACCTATGGTAAATTACTAATAGCTAGGAATTTGACTTGCTCTATGTAAAGTTTGGTGGTACACCTGTAAAGGACAAATGCTGCTGTACCACTTCCTCCCGATTCTGCCCACACCTGGTGCAAACTTGGGACCGTCCTCCTTAAGCGTCTTACCAGTCAGCGCCACGCGAAAAGCCAGCTATTCGTTGGCGCTTGTGGGGACACTTCAGGCTGAGGAGTAAGTTTCACACATACCCATGTGCAACACACTCATTATGAAGTGTAACCTGTACCTCTTTGCTGGATCTTATACATTCCAATGGGATTCCAAGTAGGGTGCAACACACTCATTATGAAGTGTAACCTGGGTAACCTGTACCTCTGCTGGATCTTATACATTCCAATGGGATTCCAAGTAGGGTGCAACACACTCATTATGAAGGGTAACCTGGGTAACCTGTACCTCTTTGCTGGATCTTATACATTCCAATGGGATTCCAAGTAGGGTGCAACACACTCATTATGAAGTGTAACCTGGGTAACCTGTACCTCTTTGCTGGATCTTATACATTCCAATGGGATTCCAAGTAGGGTGCAACACACTCATTATGAAGTGTAACCTGGGTAACCTGTACCTCTTTGCTGGATCTTATACATTCCAATGGGATTCCAAGTAGGGTGCAATATACGGGGAAGGTTTCACATCACATTTCTTCATTTTAACACAATTTACAGAATCATATTGCATATCATGTTAATTAGACATCAGTGGATGCTTCTAGAACAGTGTTTTAATGTAATATATTTGAAACGGCTACAACACTCAGCAATTCTGACAGCTTTTGTGTTCATATGTTTACCACTATTCTGGTCGTATTTTGCTAAATACATATCAAATTGCCTTAGTTTGAGAAGATTGTTCCCTGATAATACAAAATTACATTTATACCCTCAATCCTGTTGGCCCAACTAACCGCATAGGGGTCATAACATATAATGCAGTGGCTATCCTCTTTCTTATAACATACAAAAATAGCCTGCCGGGTCTGAGCAGAATGGAAGCAGCTTTGTTTTAAGATGGCCAATGCATTGTAATTGAACACCAACTTACGTAAGAGTCAGTTTGCCTTAATGGTTATCATGACACAGCAGAAGGGTCAATTTACTTTGGCATCAATCAAGCGTTTATTAAAAAATAAAAAAAATTGAGAGGGAAATCAAACCATAAAATCAACAAACATACAGAAAAACTTTAGAAAGTGTAGTTGAAGCACGAGAAACAAAACATGATAAATATAAATACTATAATCTGAAAGCCAAATATGGTTTCAGAGATGTACTACAAGTTGAACCCAAGAAGGTACTGGGCTCAGCACTGCCCCTGTTCTGTGACACTTATAAGCCTGCATTTGGATTGGCCGTGGTGTTTTGCAGTGTGGCCGTGGTGTTCTGCGGCTGCGCTGTCGGCTGCTCTGCCGTGTAGTTGTGGATCCAGTCCAGGTAGTTGGACACGCGGGTGTAAATCCCGTAGTTCCCCGGCCGGGCGCATCCCTTTCCCCAGCTGACGATACCCAAAAGGAATGTGGTGTCTCTGTAGCGGGTGACCAGTGGTCCGCCGCTGTCCCCCTTACAGGAGTCCTGCTTGCCCTCGATGTAGCCGGCGCAGAACATGTTAGCCGTTAGCGTGACACCGCTCATCTCAACGCAGTCCTGGGTACGTATACGTGGCACCTCCAGCCGCCGGAGGACACGTGACGTAGGGCCGTTCTCGCTGCGCCGGCCCCAGCCACTCACCGTGTGGAGGTTGATGGCCCAGAGCTCACGCTCCGCCATCGAGCGGGTGGGCAGGCAGACGGGCACGGCGAAAGGCGTCATAGTGATGGCAGTCTTCAGACGTAGCAGAGCGATGTCGCTGTCCGCCGTGTCTGACACGTAGCTGTTGTGCATGATGATCTCTGCCACATCTATGGTCTGTTCCGTACCCTCGTCTTTCTCTGTGTCGTGTTCACCTGGGTACATGCAGAAAAGGTTGAAACAACTCAGACTTCAACACACAACCGCTGTATTGACTCTTTTCTAAAGAAAAACAGTCCATACCTGCCACCACCTTCAGGTGCTGGGCCTTGATATTCTCCAAGCAGTGAGAGGCAGTGAGGATCCAGGTGGGTTTGTAGATGACTCCTCCACAAAAGCCCTTCCCATTTCTCACTAACAACACCTGTAGAAACACACCGTGGGGAAAGAGACTTCACCTCTACGTCAGATACATAAACATGTTCGCCGCTTTGTCTCTGAGCTCAGGCCACTGGTTCATACTGTACCTGCCAGGGGCAGTGACCCTTAGGGCACTCTGTTCCACCCACGATGCGTGAACGGGGGTCCAACGGGACGTCTCCCTTCTCCGAGGCGCTGCTGTGCAGGACAGGAACCTTCCCACAGGCCATTGTTTCTGGAGCCACGAGAGACCAGAGGTCATACAGTGCCTTCGAATAGTATTCAGACCCCTTGACTTTTCCCACATTTTGTTACGTTCCAGCCTTATTCTAAAATGGAGTAAATTAATACAAATCCATAGCAATCTACACACAATACCCCATAATCACAAAACGAAAACAGGTTTTAACATTTTTGCACATTTATTACAAATAAAAAACAGAAATACCTATTTACATAAGTATTTAGACCCTTTACTATGAGACTCGAAATTGAGCTCAGGTGCATCCTGTTTCCATTGATCATCCTTCAGATGTTTCTACAACTTGATTGAAGTCCACCTGTGGTGAATTCAATTGATTGCACATGTTTTGGAAAGGCACACACCTGTCTATTTAAGGTCCCACAGTTGCCAGTGCATGTCAGAGCAAAAACCAAGCCATGAGGTCGAAGGAATTGTCCGTAGAGCGCCGACATAGATCTGGGGAAGGGTACCAACAAATGTCTGCAGCATTGAAAGTCCCCAAGAACAAAGTGGCCCACATTATTCTTAAATGGAAGAAGTTTGGAACCACCAAGACTCTTCCTAGAGCTGTCCGCCCGGGCAAACTGAGCAATCGGGGGGGAATGGCCTTGGTCAGGGAGGTGAACAAGAACCTGATGGTAACTCTGACAGAGCTCTAGAGTTCCTCTGCGGAGATGGGAGTACCTTCCAGAAGGGAAACCACCTCTGCAGCACTCCACCATTCAGGCCTTTATGATAGCGTGGCCAGACGGAAGCCACACCTCAGTAAAAGGCACATGACAGCCCGCTTGGAGTTTGCCAAAAGGCACCTAAAGACTCTCAGACCATGAGAAACAAGATTCTCTGGTATGATGAAACCAAGAATGAACTCTTTGTCCTGAATGCCAAGAGTCACGTCTGGAGGAAACCTGGCACCATCCCTACGGTGAAGCATGGTGGTGGCAGCATCATGCTGTGGGGATGTTTTTCAGTAACAGGGACTGGGAGAATAGTCAGGATCGAGGCAAAGATGAACGAAGCAAAGTACAGAGAGATCTTTGATGTGCCTAGCTTGTAGCGTCATACCCAAGAAGACTCAAGGCTGTAATCACTACCAAAGGTGCTTCAACAAAATACTGAGTAAAGGGTCTGAATACTTGTAAATGTGATATCAGTTTTTTTTTTTATTAGCAAACATTTCTAAAAACCTGTTTTTGCTTTGTCATTATGAGGTATTGTGTGTAGATTGATGAGGAAAAAGGCTGTAACGTAACAAAAATGTTACAAAAAGTAAAGGGGTCTGAGGATGTTCTGAATGTATTGTATATACTACAACCAGAGGGTGTATATACTACAACCAGAGGGTGTATATACTACAACCAGAGGGTGTATATACTACAACCAGAGGGTGTATATACTACAACCAGAGGGTGTATATACTACAACCAGAGGGTACGTCCCAAATGGCACCCTATTTCCTTATATAGTGCACTACTTTTGTTAAAGTACTACACTATACACTGAGTGTACAAAACTTTAGGAACACTTGCTCTTTCCATGACATACTGCAGACTGACCAGGTGAAAGTTATGATCCCTTATTCATTCCGTGTAGATGAAAGGAAGGAGACAGGTTAAAGAAGGATTTTTAAGCCTTGAGACAATTGAGACATGGATTGTGTTTGTATGCCATTCAGAGGGTGAATGGGCAAGACAAAAGATTTAGATGCCTTTGAACGAGGTTTGGTAGTAGGTGCCAGGCGCACCGGTTTGAGTGTCTCAAGAACTGCAGCGCTGCTGGGTTATTCACGCTCAACAATTTCCTGTGTGTATCAAGAATGGTCCACCACCCAAAGGACATCCAGCCAACTTGACACAATTGTGGGAAGCATTGGAATCAACATGGGCCTCTGTGGAACGTTTTAGATACCTTGTAGAATCCATGCCCTGACGAATTGAGGCTGTTATGAGGGTAAAAGGGGATGCAACTCAATATTAAGAAAGTGTTCCTAATGTTTTGTACACTCAGTGTATAGGACATAGGATGCCATTTGGGATGCATCCACAGATAACATCATACATGATGACAATACAACTGGTCATACAGCGTTGACATGGCCTGTGACTGCTAACCTTGTGTCAGGCAACGCTGTCCATCAGTCCCCAGGAAGTAGCCGTCCGCACATGAACAGTTGCGTCGGCCCCCCTCCTCCTCGCAGAAGTGCTCACAGCCCCCGTTCTCATGCAAGCAGGAGTCAGGAATGGCCTTGAATGCTGACATAAAGAATGGGTTTATGTAAGTAAATGGGGAAAAGAAACCTTAGAAACTAAAGTTTCCACAGAAACTTCTCCCATCAAGAACTCTTACCTAGCTCGCAGTTCCGTCCACTGAAGCCTGGCAGGCACAGGCAGGTGTAAGAAGATGCTGATATGCTAGAGCAGCTTCCTTTGTTCTGGCAGGGGTCAGATTGGCAGCTGTCTTGAACTGTAAGGATGAAAACATTTGTGTACATTTGGGATCTCATGATCAACAAAGATGTTAAAAGATTAAAATATAGTGGTCGTGGTGTCTGGGTATTTGTGACTGTAGAAATGACACACTGTACAGAAGCTCACCATTGTAGTTTCTCCAGAACTCCTCCTAAGGGAAGAGAATGGGGACAATTCACTGAGGATATTAGGTAGGAATCATGTTCAGAGTCATTATTGTTTTTTTTGCCTAACATGCAGACTATGGTCTGTTCATGATCAGATTGTGGTTCAACCAGGCACTGACCGTAGCCTGTTCGTGCTCAAACACTTCCCGCGCCTCCTCTTTGGAACACTTCTCTTCAAGGCATTCTCGCTCCAGGTCCCCCCTTTTGAGCTCCTCGAACCAGCCGGTGTTGGCACGCTTAGGCCGGATGAGGAGGCCATGGGCCTGGTCCCGCGCCAAGAACACTGCAAGACCGGAGGAGAGGGGAGTTGTACACACACACACATAGACACATATGCACAAACACACACATAAAACACACACAAACACACACACACACACACACACACACACACACACACACACACACACACACACACACACACACACAAACTGCATGCACACACACAAGCAAACAGGAAGATGACAGAGGTAGATATGTATTGTACATAAATGAATGCATATTTACAAACTAAAGTTAGAAACACACACACACACAAAAACACATACGCAGGGGTAAGTTAACTTACCCGAGGCGGGATGACAGCAGTGGAAACTTAATGTAAGACAGAGAACATGAAGCCACATGATGACTGTCCTCAGAATATCTAAGCACACTGTCACTCTCTGTTCCTTTCAGTCCACAGGTTCAAAGTCTGGACAAAATCCTGATTTGGGCCCTAACCCTCCCCTAACACATGCTTACCTTCCTCTGTCATTGACCCTATGCAGGCTCTTCCCTCCCTTTCACAGCCCCTCCCACTCTTCCAGTTACATCACTGATCTCATGGCTACATGCACGCTAAGTTGTGTTATGTTTCTTATCAGTGAGGAAAACAATCCAACTTTATTTTCAAATAACTATTTATTTTTTCTGGCTGAATAAACTGTAATTTTCATCAAACACAGACGTTAATAATTGGATCAAAGAAAATATATATGTTAGGTTTGTCTAAGAAACTATAAAGATTAATGTCATCATTATATTTAGAGTTTATTTCTTAATCCAGATTCTAGTTTGGAGCAGGATTGTGTCTTGGCTATTATCCAGCATCATCCTTGAGGAGATCTGTCAGTGTTTTTTGGAGGGGTGTTTTTAAATGGACACTCCCACTCAGCCGGTCGCCATGGTCTGATTGATCCAGTCCAGGAAGTTAGAGACGCGGGTATAGATTCCGTAGACGTCCTCTTGGGCGCACCCTTTACCCCAGCTCACCACTCCCGTCAGAAACCAGGTGTTCTTGTAGCGGGTGACCAGGGGCCCTCCACTGTCCCCCTGGCACGCATCCTTTTTCCCGTCCCTGAACCCAGCACACAGCATGTTACTGGTCACATTGAGGCCTGTGGTGCGACACTCCTGTAGGGGGACCCGAGGAACCTCCAGCCTCTGGAGCAGAGTGGACGGGGGTCCCGACTGAGCCAGGCGGCCCCAGCCACTCACCACGGAGGTGCGCATGGCCCCCAGCGTGCGCCCGAAGGAGCCGTCCAAGGCGGGCAGGCACACAGGCACCACGAAGGGTCCAAGCACTACTTCCCTCTTGAGGTAGAGCAGAGACAGGTCCCGATCCGTGGAGGTGTGGTTGTATTGGGGGTGGATCAGCATCCTCGTCACCCGCCGAACCTGCTCCGTGCCCTCCTTCTTCGCACGATTGTGTTCACCTTGAAGGGGGAGGAACTCATAATCAGTGGACAGTGAACACTCAGAGGTGATGGGTAGCATTGGGTTTTGTGGCAGGTGAGATACTGGGAGCGTTGAGAGAACACTGTAATACCATTTGCCCACTCACCCACTGTGACTTGCCAATGGGAGGCAGTCGTGTGCCACATGCAGTGGGCAGCAGTAAGGATCCAATGTGGAGCCAAGAGGATCCCCCCACATTTATATTCATTCATGTACTCCAGCATAACCTGCAGTGACAGAGGGAGTGGAGAGTGTGAGACAGACATAGATCTAGATCTAGCCACGTGTTGGTCAGTCAATAACTACAGTGCAATGCTATACCTGCCATGGGCACTCTCCCTTAGGACAAATTGTGCCTTTCACAATTCGGGGCCCGGGCCTGAACGTTTTCACAATTCTTCCACAGGGAAACGGAACTAAGAGGAGAGAGAGCAAGAGAGCGAGAGAGAGAGCGAGAGAGCGAGAGAGCGAGAGAGCGAGAGAGAGAGAGAGAGAGAGAGAGAGAGAGAGAGAGAGAGAGAGAAAGAGAGAGAGAAAGAAAGAGAAAGAGAGAGAGGGAGAGAGAGAGGTTAGGAGTTGAGGATAAAGAGAGAATACAGGCAAGAGAAGGACTACAAAAGGTGAAGATTAAGTGCTTATATGGAGATGGCCTCAAGAAGCACAGGGCTGTTGGGAGTTGTAGTTGTTAGGGTTTGGCCCAGTGTGATACAGACCTTGGGGTATGCAGCTAATGCTGTCATTGCCAAGGCTGTACCCAGGGGCACAGTGACAACGGTGAGACAGGTCTGGAAACTCTGTGCAGAAGTGCTCACATCCCCCATTTCTGTACAGACAACCATCATAAGAGTTCATCAAGGCTGTGGAGGTAGAGATAGAGACAGACAGGAACCAAGAGACAAGAGAAATGGAAACCATTATTGAAGAAGATCCAAGAGCCAATTTCAGTGATTCGACAGACAAATACAGGTGTGTTGTACCTACTTTGGCCACAGTTTCGTCCATCAAACCCAGGGAGACAAATGCAGATGTAGGTGTTCACCTGACCTACACAGGTAGCCCCATTCAAGCAGGGGCCAGACTCACACTGATCCACCACTACAGACAGAGACAATATTAGATTATTATTACAACCATTATAATGAGCAACGAGAAATATATGTAGATTTGGCTAAATGTACAGTACCAGTCGAAGGGTTGAACACACCTACTCATTCTAGGGTTTTTCTTTATTTTTACTATTTTCTACATGATAGAATAATAGTGTAGACATCAAAACTATGAAATAACACATATGGAATCATGTAGTAACCTAAAAGGTGTTAAACAAATCAAAATATATTTTAGATTCTTCAAAGAAGCCACCCTTTGCCTTGATGACAGCTTTTAACACTTTTTTGGTTACTAAATGATTCCATATGTGTTATTTCATAGTTTTGATGTCTTCCCTATTATTCTACAATGTAGAAAATAGTAAAAATAAAGAAAACCCCTGGAATGAGTAGGTGTGTCCAAACTTTTGACTGGTACTGTAAGTTAAAGTTGAGAGTAGCTTTGAGTCCCCTGAAGATACCTACCTGAGTAGCTCTTCCAGAACTCCTCCTGCATAAAACAAGAGAGAGGGGTAATTTAAAAAGATTCTAATGTTCGGGGACAAATATGGAGAACCTACCTCCCCAGATTCCATCTGATCATTCAGTTTACACTCACCAATTGTTCAGGGAGGGTGAAGATCTCCCGTGCCTCCTCGTAGCCACATTGCTCCTCCAGACACTCTCTCTCCAGGTCTCCCAGTCTCAGCTCCTCCAGCAGGCTGTTAGCACGCCGCGAGCGCTGATGATGGAGCACCCCACTGGCCTCCTGTGTGCTCAGGAATACTGGAGCTGCCAGGACGGGACATGACTGCTTACACTACATATACTTTAAATTGATAGACATCCAACAAACTTCCACAGGAACAGAGTACAAATAGTAGGAAAAGGAAGAAGAATCCTAATGAAGACCATGGGTGGTTGAAAAGTTGCTATTACTGCACACACAAGGCTGTAAACAGTCTCTGTACACAAATACAGTCAGACTGACAGAAAGACAGATAGACAGACAGGAAGTCAAGCAGGGCATTGAATAGCCAGGAGCGTGTGGTGCTGTATTTGAAAGGTACAGGGCTGATCCAAGAACCACCAAAGTAATTTACATCCTCAGATCTGAGACTCACCTCCGGGGAGTCCGGTGCAGGCTGGGATACAGAGGGCCAGCAGGATAAGGTGGCTGAGCTTCACTTTCAGAGCGTCCGTGGTCGTAGACGACTCCATTACTGAGCTCTCAGGGCTTGACCCAAGTTCAGTCCTACCACAAACACATACTCCACAAACACACACACAGCAAATCAGTCTCTCTCTCCCCTCCCTGACAGAAAATGTATCAGGGTAAACCCACGGGCAGTTGGCTGGGAGACTAACATTGTGAAATACAGTGACTGGCCTGGAGCCAAGGAGGCATTACTAGTATCACACCAACAGGAGGTGCTGTTGTATAACAACACAGTGGAGGCAGGATATTTGTCCACATGATAAAGCATGTATTCAATGTATCAAAAATGTAAATAACTAATTTTTGATCAAATGTGCAGTTACTGCTCTTCTGCACATCTATCACTCCAGTGTTTAATTGGTATATTAAAATTACTTCGCCACCATGGCCTATTTATTGCTTTACCTCCCTTATCTTACCTAATTTGCACACACAGTATATAGACTTTTTCTACTGTATTATTGACTGTATGTTTGTTTATTCCATGTGTAACTCTGTGTTGTTGTATGTGTCGAACTGCTTTGCTTTATCTTGGCCAGGTCGCAGTTGTAAATGAGAACTTGTTCTCAACTAGCCTACCTGGTTAAATAAAGGTGACTTTAAAAAAAAATAGGTCAGTGACAAAAAAAACTCTCAATTTAATCCATGTAACACAATTTCTGGGGGGAAAAAGTCAAGGGGTGTGAATACTTTCTGAAGGCACTGTAATGATGAAGAAGACAGTACAATAACAGTTGTTGACAGGTGGTTAGATTTGGTAATGAGACACCATTTATTGGGCTTGAAGGATAGAAAAAAATATATATAATAAACATGATCCACGTGAAAAGCAGCATGTACTGTAGATGTTAGATAATGAAGGTTTTCACACCTTAATTACAGTAGAAAAATAGAGATTGTAACAGTGTATACTATTGTATGTGCGCATAATCGAACAGTATAAATGCTTTTATTCAACTTTAAAACACAATCTAGCAGGGCATATTACCTTTCAAATAACTTAATTAGGTTCTATCCAAATGAAAATTAGACTGATAAAATAAGTTACCATTGAACTGCCATAATCAAATCACAATGTTTCCCTTCGCGTAACTTGGAAACAAGGAAAGTAGAAATGTTGCAGGCTACTGTCTACCTGCTTCTGCAATCAATGTGTATGATCAAATGTACTTTAAAAAGGTTAACTTTTTCTTCTTCAACTCAAACTCGATATGAGTTTAAAGCTTACGATATAATTCCAAATCGAAACAGATCGCGCATATATTATGATGAAATTCTGTGACGTTTTGGTTGTTCGGCAGCGTTTTTCCCCCGGCTGTTCATCACACATGTTTTTCTTGAGGCTAGTCAAAGTTCCGTAGCCGAAGTCTACGCCCCTTCGTCGGTAGTTGGTCAACAATATGGAATCTTCAATGAAGTGCTTGTTGTCATTCAACGAGAGACGACTAGTTTTCATGCAGATGTTAAGAAATACTGCACCAAAAATCTTAGATGTAAAATTGCACAACTAAGACCTCCTCAGCAAAAACGCAAAATGATTTACAGATTTCTCTTAAATTAATTGAGACTATTTTGAGGAAGTGTATTGACTATGGCGTCTCAAGAGGTACAAACAGTAATATTTCCACTTCTTTCTAATTTTTCAAGCGAAGGTATTTTAAGGGAGTCTGCGAGCACAGACGTTCACTTCGCCTGGCCGAGTTCTGCTAGGAGCAAACCGAACTTATGTATGCGGACGCCTTTAGTGCGTAAACTCAAACTGATCTCTAAAATATATTTAATGGAGTCACAGCTGAGAACAGTTACTTGACATATGGTCGAGAGAGATAAACCAAGGCAAACCTGGAAGGCCTTAAGAGTAAAATTGGGAAAATAAGCACTTTTACACAAGGTAATTATTTGTGCATATGTAACAGTATAACTTTAAACCGTCCCCTCGCCCCGACACGGGCGCGAACCAGGGACCCTCTGCACACATCAACAACAGTCGCCCACGAAGCGTCGTTATCCATCGCTCCACAAAAGCCGCGGCCCTTGCAGAGCAAGGGGCAACACTACATCTAGGTTTCAGAGCAAGTGACGTAACTGATTGAAACGCTACTAGCGCGTACCCGCTAACTAGCTAGCCATTTCACATCCGTTACACTCACCCCCCTTTCAACCTCCTCCTTTTTCCGCAGCAACCAGTGATCCGGGTCAACAGCATCAATGTAACAGTATAACTTTAAACCGTCCCCTCGCCCCGACCCGGGCGCGAACCAGGGACCCTCTGCACACATCAACAACGGTTGCCCACGAAGCACGGTCGTTACCCATCGCTCCACAAAAGCCGCGGCCCTTGCAGAGCAAGGGGAAACCCTACTTAAGTCTCAGAGCAAGTGACGTAACTGATTGAAATGCTAGTAGCGCGTACCCGCTAACTAGCTAGCCATTTCACATCCGTTACACATAGTAATCTTTTTCATTGTAAGGTACCTTTTTGTGCATACAACGACCAGCATGTGAATACCAAGGCCAATATAAGGCTCCAAATCAACAAACATATGTACACAGATGTTGTTTTGAGTTACACCAACCAAACGGAGGTAAGATATGCGTGTCAGTGCTCTGATGCACGCTTTAAGTCCTATAGGGGGCAGTCTCAGAGCATCTTTAGTATTTCATGGATGGGTTCCTGTGCGTTCCTCAATCCATCTTTCCACTCCTGGGGTACAGATCCACCCGTGTACCCTGCCCTCGCACCCAGCAGAGCCCCCAAAGCAGAACCCCTGTTGCAGTTCTCTCCTGAAAAAGACACACAGACACTTTAGACTGACAATTCTCAAAACACACACCTTAAAACATTAAAACAGATGAATTGGCACCACATGCAAACAAACAAACTTACCGCCACAATTGGTGTTTGCCAGGATCCCTCCATGATGGTCGCTGTGAAACTCGTGTGCTAGGTAGAACATACTACTGAGGGCACCTATAAAGGACACGCAAACTTCTATTAGACTCAGTGGACACTTGCATCACACACAATGGAACTAAATCACACTGCTGTGGATAGGTAGACAGAGTAGAGAGAGAGTGATAGACACCTTGGGTGTAGCAGGCCATGCCAAGCATTTCCACTGCACTCTGGTGAACCTTGAGCCCCTCTGCAGAAGAGGTTGGAAACCTGGCTGCTTTCTGTATGTAGGGCTTGCAAGTGTCCCATGCGTCCAGGTCGGGTGACTTGAGGGCGGCCTCCGCTTGCTGCTTCAGACACGCCCCATTCAGAGTGGCATGGAGGGCTCGGGCATACAGCGTCACATATTTCTCCACCTTGGGGTGGGGGTGGGTGAGCCGGACAAACTCTACCGCTGCAGACACCTGGGAGAGGAAGAGAGAAAGGACAGTAAAAAGAGGGGGAGAGAGAGAGAGTTTCATTGGGAAAATCTTCATTTCTTGTGTTCTCGTCTCCTTCTCAAAACTCATTGGATGAGAAATTCAACGTTCCCTCCCCTCTGACCTTCTCATCCAATGGGTTTTGAGATGAGGCAAGGAGAGAAGGATCAAGGAAATGCAATTGAGATTCTCCTATTCAAATATTCCAAAAAGGGATGGGTGCAACACTTGCAGCTTGGTCCTCATTGGCTGTGGCAGAGAGAAGCACAAAGGGGATGGCCATGGGGAGGCAGCCAATAGCGTCTAGCTGGCTGTCGGGGACTGACATCTTCTGCTGGTAGCGCTGCTCTGCAAACTCCAACACCTGGAACACATAAACAAGACACAAACGTAACACCTGGAACACATAGACAAGACACAAACGTAACACCTGGAACACATAGACAAGACACAAACGTAACACCTGGAACACATAGACAAGACACACAAACGTAACACCTGGAACACATAGACAAGACACAAACTCCAACACCTGGAACACATAGACAAGACACAAACGTAACACCTGGAACACATAGACAAGACACAAACGTAACACCTGGAACACATAGACAAGACACAAACGTAACACCTGGAACACATAGACAAGACACACAAACGTAACACCTGGAACACATAGACAAGACACAAACGTAACACCTGGAACACATAGACAAGACACACAAACGTAACACCTGGAACACATAGACAAGACACACAAACATAACACATGGAACACATAGACAAGACACACAAACGTAACACCTGGAACACATAGACAAGACACACAAACGTAACACCTGGAACACATAGACAAGACACAAACGTAACACCTGGAACACATAGACAAGACACACAAACGTAACACCTGGAACACATAGACAAGACACACAAACATAACACCTGGAACACATAGACAAGACACACAAACATAACACATGGAACACATAGACAAGACACACAAACGTAACACCTGGAACACATAGACAAGACACACAAACATAACACCTGGAACACATAGACATGACATGACTAACACCTGGAACACATAGACAAGACACACAAACATAACACCTGGAACACATAGACAAGACACACAAACATAACACCTGGAACACATAGACAAGACACACAAACATAACACCTGGAACACATAGACAAGACATGACTAACACCTGGAACACATAGACAAGACACAAACATAACACCTGGAACACATAGACAAGACACACAAACATAACACCTGGAACACATAGACAAGACACACAAACATAACACCTGGAACACATAGACAAGACACACAAACATAACACCTGGAACACATAGACAAGACACACAAACATAACACCTGGAACACATAGACAAGACACACAAACATAACACCTGGAACACATAGACAAGACACACAAACATAACACCTGGAACACATAGACAAGACACACAAACATAACACCTGGAACACATAGACAAGACACACAAACGTAACACCTGGAACACATAGACAAGACACACAAACATAACACCTGGAACACATAGACAAGACACATAAACGTAACACATGGAACACATAGACAAGACACACAAACGTAACACATGGAACACATAGACAAGACATGACTAACACCTGGAACACATAGACAAGACACACAAACATAACACCTGGAACACATAGACATGACATGACTAACACCTGGAACACATAGACATGACACACAAACATAACACCTGGAACACATAGACATGACATGACTAACACCTGGAACACATAGACATGACATGACTAACACCTGGAACACATAGACAAGACACACAAACATAACACCTGGAACACATAGACAAGACACAAACATAACACCTGGAACACATAGACAAGACACACAAACATAACACCTGGAACACATAGACAAGACACACAAACATAACACCTGGAACACATAGACAAGACACACAAACATAACACCTGGAACACATAGACAAGACACACAAACATAACACCTGGAATACATAGACAAGACACACAAACGTAACACATGGAACACATAGACAAGACACACAAACGTAACACATGGAACACATAGACAAGGAACACATAGACAAGACATGACTAACACCTGGAACACATAGACAAACTGTAAGACACTGTCTGGTTAGGTGTGTAACCTCATATGTATGCACGCGTGTGCATTACCTTGCTGGAGGAAGTGGGTCTGGGGTCTTGCCAGTCGGAGAAGAATGCTCTGTGGAAGGACTCTGCGTAGGTGTCTCCATGTGTTCCTGGCGTGGTCATGAAGTGTACGTAATCAGCCAGCACTGCCCCCCTCGCCGCTGGTTCTGCCACGCTGGAAAACTTCCCCCTTGTCAGGGCCTGTGCCACCCTCAGGGAGCAGATGGCATTCAGGGTATTCTCACCTGCCTGGAGACCTGCACAGAGATATAGAGGTGTACTTTACTGAATAATTGATAATATGTATTGTCAATAATTATTTTCCTTACAGAACCGCTTTTAAAGATATATACAGACCAAGGTCAGAGACACTTTTTTCATTTAGTTACATTCATTTGTGAGATGAACTGAAATTAAGTGAGTAGTGAGCACCTTGGTGATAGTGGACCGATCCGCCTGATGCCTTCCAGAACTTGAGCTTGTTATGGAGGATTACGCTACCCACAACATGGGGCCTGTTCCCACCAGAGGACCATGCAGTGCGACCGCTCCCCGCTATGGACCGGAGGGAAAGAGAGAACAGATTAAGGACTAACTCAAAATGTTTCAATGTACCTATTGCCAGTTTGATGAACATCAGGTGAAGAATGAATGCTCCTGCATATATCAAACACTCATGTCATGCCATGTCATAATTCATGACCAATAAACAACTCATTTTTCAAATTCAGTAAAGGGTGATGTTAACATACCTGAGTTGGAGAGGGTGAGGATGCTGGACGGGTGTCTGTTGTTGGGTGCGTTGAAGCCGGTGATCCATCCTCCAAAATCTCTCTTGATGTCATCGATGTTGTAGTACCAGTGCACGGGCATGGACATGGCGTCGGCGGCACACATTCCCCACACCGCCTCTCCCACCGACCTTCGCACCTGGGTCATCTCGGCTAGAGACTGGTGGTGTTACTTCAGAAATCAAACACAAAAATATGTATATTTAAATAATAATAGTAGTCTATGTTCAGATGGGTTACCCTGTGGCTACTGGTGCTCCAGGAGGCTATATAGGTAACGTTATGCGAGCTGTAATAAAGAGTTCAAACGTGGACATAGACAGGACATAATTCCTTGACATTGTTTAGAGTGGTTTAAGAAACATATGCGGTCCTACCGTATGAATGTCAAATTGTAGAATGATCCTCACCCTTTTGAAGGTGTAGTTTCTGCTGCATGTATGAACACCAGAATGCGCATAATCATTTCGATATAGAACTTGCGTAAATGCATTATCGCTGTGTTACAAAACTACACGGGGGCGTATTCACTTGACACCAAACAGACCAAAACGGGGAGGGACTACCTAAGCTTGTCCAATAAGAAACTCGTTGTCGTTGCAAAACGTTTCCGTTGCAAAACGTTTTGCTCTAATGAATAGATCTAGGAAATAGCCGGCTACATAACCATAGTTTGACATAACTACCAATGTACATATTGTAACCGTCAGACAATCAACTCTCGCCAACTATACATAAGTCCCTCAACTTGCAAGATGACGGACATTAAAGTCGAAGAATGTTTCATATTCGTAGTGAAATTTAACTGTTTCACTTTTCAACGGGGTCAATTCATGAAAAGCTAATGGAGAATAGATATATATTCAGTTTTAAAAAGGAGACATTAAATATTGAAACGTTTGACTCAAGCGAATGTAAAATTGGTCAATTTATCTGATTCCCATTCCTTTGTTACGCAACTGTGGATTTGCAGATCGGTAATATGTTGGATTTGTCTTCTAGATGAACAAAATAGTAAAGTGCATTGTGGGTATTCGAATTTCATCAATGGAAGTAGACTAAAATGTCTCGATACCATCAGGGTTAAATAGATAAGGCAGTAGGTACATTAGCTTATGTTTTGAACGAAATGTAAATTGGTGTCGACACTTGTATAATGATGCTTTTTGCAAGCAACTTCTTGAAATCAATGCATGCAGCATAGCAAAGATAGATAGAGATCTAGCTAACGTTGTTACTTACAACATCCTTACTTGTGTACGTTAGCTGGTAGTACTAGCTAGGCCATCGACGTTGGATACCAATAATATAGATGTAACTAGGTTGGTCTTTGGTAGGCTATATATCCGGCATAATATTGACTATGTGCCTAGCCAATTGCACATTTTCTTAGCAGGTATCAGAGGAATTCATAACCAGCTGACCATCCATCAATATTGAAAATGGATGGGTCAGAGAAAACAGAAGTTGGTGAGGAATTTTTACTTATACTGTTATATTGTTTCTAGTTTCACATACATCTAATCCAGATTGAAAGATGGAACCAGTTGTTGTTGGAGATCATCATGCAAATGATTTGTTCCTGACATTATTTTTTGCTCTGATTTCAGTGAGGGCAAAGTCATTCTGGGTACAGGTGGATGTGGAACAAGCATTTGATGAGCTGTATGAATATCTGACACACCTGAAGCATGCCATCAAGACCTGCACTGCTACAGACAGAGGTACCATATATACAGTACACACACACACACATACTAGCCATTCATGCAATAATTGTTCTGTTTTTGTTTTAGAATATGTCCAGGGGATGAATATGATTACCTTATTGGATTCCGGGTTGATTGTGACACCGGCAACTACAGGCCCAGCTACAACTACAGCCTCAGCTACAAATACAGCCCCTGCCACTGGGAATGAGTCTTTTGTGGAGGTGGTTATTGGTGCAGGTACATAGCCTACTTCACGCCCAGTATATCATTATAGTATCTCTGACTGTGAGGTTTGGATTGATTGGATCCAAACGTGGTCTCTGAGCTATCCCAATATCTCAGTTTGCTGCTAGCCTAACATCTTCCCAACATCTGTCTCCACCACACAGAAATCCTCACAGTTTCAGTCCCTGATATTGACGACCCCCAGACTCCACTGCCCCCCCAACAGACAGAGCCCGTCTCCCCTCCCTCACCCCTCCGTTACGATGGCTCCATCATCCCCCTGTCGCCCCCCTACCCCAACAGAGAGGACCTCATGGCTCCCATGCTGCCCCTCCAGCTCCCCTACCAGCTCCATACCTGCAGCCAGGCCTGTGTGCCCCACCTGCCCCCGTCCGCACACCACTTCCGGGGCCACAACCCTCTCAGGATCCCCCTACTCTGCTCCTTCCAGCGGCAGTGTGCTCCCACCCCACCTCTCACTACAGGGATTGAGACCGATTGTGATGGGACTGAACCAGACTCTAAGGGGGAGGGCTCTGAGGGTGCAGAGTTGGACTCTGAGGTCACGGAGCGGGGCGTTGTTTACAAGGCTCCATGTGGACTGAGTCTCGGCACCCCAGGGGAGGTGCTATGTTTTCTGGTTGCCACAGAGAGTCACGGCGTTCTGCAGGTGGACGACTTCACCTTTGACCCCCTGGTGCAGTTGGAGTGTCTGCGGCCACCGCAGTGGCGCCCACCCGGTCTGGCCGAGAGGGACCTGAGCCGGGGGTCAGAGCCAACACCGGTGGAGTTGTGCCTGCGGGAGGAAGGAGTGCGGCCGGAGGACTTCCGCTACAGGAAGGAGCGTTGGCCTCACGGCTGTTTCCTCAGTTCGGGCCCGCTGTTCACCACCTGCTGCGACTGCACTGACGGCTGTGGTGACGCGGAGAGCTGCGCCTGCGCTCGTCTGACCCCCGGCGGCAAACACTACTCCCACCAGAGGCTGTCTGAGCCTGTGCCCAAAGGGTGAGTTGGGCTGGGCGTCTGGGCCTTGTCAGCAATCCTGTTGTGTTAATGTCCTTTGTGTATCTATTGTGCCTGGTGAGTGCATGCCATTACTAATTACTCATGAGATATGTATCTGTGTGTCTGCTAGGCTGTACGAATGTGGTCCATGGTGTGGGTGTGACCGTGGTATGTGCCAGAACCGTGTGGTTCAGCGGGGTCTGCGTGTCCGGCTGCAGGTCTTCCCCACCGGAAACAAAGGATGGGGGGTGCGTAGCCGTGACGACCTGGACAAGGGCACGTTCGTGTGCACATACGCAGGTAGGGGAAAGTGACAGTTTGGTCTTGTATGCTTAAAATTATTGTTCAGCGAAAATGTACATACAGTGGCTTGCGAAAATATTTCACCCCCTTGGCATTTTTCCTATTTTGTTGCCTTACAACCTGGAATTAAAATGTATTTTTTGGGGGATTGTATCATTTGATTTACACAACATGCCTACCACTTTGAAGATGGAAAATATATTTTTTTGTGAAATACACAAGAACTATTCACCCCCCCAAAGTCAATACTTTGTAGAGCCACCTTTTGCAGCAATTACAGCTGCAAGTCTCTTGGGCTATGTCTCTATAAGCTTGGCACATCTAGCCACTGGCATTTTTGCCCATTCAAGGCAAAACTGCTCCAGCTCCTTCAAGTTGGATGGATTCCACTGGAGTACAGCAGTCTTAGTCGTACCACAGATTCTCAATTGGATTGTGGTCTGGGCTTTGACTAGGCCATTCCAAGACATTTAAATGACACTTAAACCACTCGAGTGTTGCTTTAGCAGTAGGTGGTGAACCTCCGTCCCAGTCCCAAATCTCTGGAAGACTGAAACAGGTTTCCCTCAAGAATTTCCCAGTATTTAGCGCCATCCATCATTCCTTAAATTCTGACCAGTTTCCCAGTCCCTGCCGATTAAAAAATATCCCCACAGCATAATGCTGCCACCACGCTTCACTGTGGGGATGGTATTCTCGGAGTGATGAGAGATGTTGGGTTTGTGCCAGACACAGCGTTTTCCTTGATGGCCAAAAAGCTACATTTTAGTCTCATCTGACCAGAGTACCTTCTTCCATATGTTTGGGGAGTCTCGCACATGCCTTTTGGCGAACACCAAACGTGTTTGCTTATTTTTTTATTTACACAATGGCTTTTTTCTGGCAACTCTTCCATAAAGCCCAGCTCTGTGGAGTGTACGGCTTAACGTGGTCCTATAGACAGATACTCCAATCTCCGCTGTGGAGCTTTGCAGCTCCTTCAGGGTTATCTTAAGTCTCTTTGTTGCCTCTGATTAATACCCTCCTTGCCTGGTCCGTGAGTTTTGGTGGGCAGCCCTCTCTTGGCAGGTTTGTTGTGGTGCCATATTCTTTCAATTTTTAAATAATGGATTTAATGGTGCTCCGTGGGCTGTTCAAAGTTTCTGATATTTTTTTGTTGATCTGTACTTCTCCACAACTTCGTCCCTGAACTGTTTGGAGAGCTCCTTGGTGTTCA
Source organism: Salvelinus alpinus (assembly GCF_045679555.1). NCBI lineage: Eukaryota > Metazoa > Chordata > Actinopteri > Salmoniformes > Salmonidae > Salvelinus > Salvelinus alpinus. The sequence goes on along the minus strand of NC_092095.1, from coordinate 62,913,285 downwards.
TGGTGCTACTTGCTTAGTGGTGTTGCAGACTCTGGGGCCTTTCAGAACAGGTGTATATATACTGAGATCATGTGACAGATCATGTGACACTTAGATTGCACACAGGTGGACTTTATTTAACTAATTATGTGACTTCTGAAGGTAATTGGTTGCACCAGATCTTATTTAGGGGTTTCACAGCAAAGGCGGTGAATACATATGCACGCACCACTTTTCCGTTTTGAATTTCTTTATTTTTTGAAAAAAATAAAAAAATTCATTTCACTTCACCAATTTGGACTATTTTGTGTATGTCCATTACATGAAATCCAAATAAAAATCAATTTAAAGTACAGTTTGTAATGCAGCAAAATAAGAAAAACATCAAGGGGGATGAATACTTTTGCAAGGCACTGTATTTGCATAAGAACCATCCATTTAATAAAGGCTGAACTGTGGATCCAAATCAAGGATCTGAAACGTTATTAACTTCCCTTCCTTTCAGGTGTAGTTCTCAGGGCAGGACTGGACTCCGACGAGCCCCTCCCACCCAAGCGCCAGAAGGCGGACCTTCCCTCCGACGACGAGGTGGAGGTGGTAGATGAGTGGCTGGCGCCGGCAGGGGAGGGACGAGTGCCTGCAGAGACCCTGGAGCCCTCGCCCCCCTCCTCACCTCCTGACGGGCTTCATGTGCCCGTTATCCAGAGGCCCGGGGTGGAGCTTTCTCCACAGATACAAGCCGTGTTGGTGGGGAGCTCCCTGCCAGTCCAACCTCTCACAGGTACTGGAAACTGGGCCAACAGATGCTTCAGGGGGCTTCATGGGGCTTCATGGTTCCATTAGCCTGGTTACACCAGACTGACCGCTGCACTCACCATTGTTCCACTGGTTTAACCAGACTATGGTTCCCAATGATGAACATTGAGAAATGAGGCATTGTGGGTGCCTAGATAATTTGTAGTCTAACTTATTTTCTTTCCTGTTACACTTTTCCTTCTTCAGGCATGGAGGGTCTGGAGCAAGAGAATGGGGTACAGAAGCCACAGCTGAATTCCCAACCAGACATCAAAGAAGTGGACATAAAAGAAGTGGATGTGAAGCTGTCTGTGTCCACAAGCCCCAAAAAACTGGGCCCAAAGCAGAACCCTATGGAGCACCTGTATTACCTAGATGCCACGAAGGAGGGGAATGTGGGAAGGTTCATAAATGTAGGTGTATAACTGTATGACGGTGTGACTATCTACTCCCATTCTTTAACCCACCCACTCATAACCTCTGACATCTTGTCTCTACAGCACAGCTGCGACCCCAACCTATTTGTGCAGAACGTCTTCACTGACTCTCATGATCCAAACTTCCCCGTCATTGCCTTCTTCACCAGCAAGTAAGTGTCCGGAATAGTCCCTTTTTAATGGGTAATGATTTTGTGATAAAACTACGCGATTGGGTTGATATATCAGTACCAACACCAGATTGTGCTTTTTCTATATTTTCTTGCAGAGTGGTGAAGGCGGGGACTGAGTTGACCTGGAACTACTCCCACAGCCCTGACAGTGACCCGGAACAGGAAGTGACATGTCAGTTTGGCTGTGAAGGCTGTCAGGGACTGCTGGCATGAACCTTGAGATTAACACAGAAACAAAATAGTCCATTATAGCCTGCTTCTAGACCCATTACATAGTCCGTTTGTGCTGTAACCAAATCTGCCTTCAGACCAGGCCACAAAGACCCCAAGATGTGTATGATAGTGGACAACCAGTTATGCTTTGCCCTCATCACCTTTGTCTATTAACCTGTAAATGGGCCTTTGTATACTTAACAAAAATAAACTCAGCAAAAATAGAAATGGCCTCTCACTGTCAACTGCATTTATTTTCAGAAAACTTAACATGTGTAAATATTTGTATGAACATAAGATTCAACAACTGAGACATAAACTGAACAAGTTCCACAGACATGTGACTAACAGAAATTGAATAATGTGTCCCTGAACAAAGGGGGGTTCAAAATCAAAAGAAACAGTCAGTATCTGGTGTGGCCACCAGCTGTATTAGGTACTGCACAGTGGCGGTTCTAGACCATTTCAACTGGGGGGGGGGCCAAGCTGGGGCCAGTTGTACTGTTAGAGGGGCCAGTTACATTAGACGTTATTGTTGTCATATTGTTTTCTTCACTGCATTGCAGGCATTAGCAGGCAAAAGACCATGTTCATAATCATCATCGTTGCCACTGTCTAATAATGGATGTAAAAAAAGAACGATAACACAAATTTGTTATGTAAAAATGATTTCATACTCCACATTTAGGGGGGGCCACAAGGGGGTCCAAAATTGTTGTCACAGGGGCCCTGCCCCCCCCCCCCCAGAACCGCTAGTGGTACTGCAGTGCATCTCCTAATGGACTGCACCAGATTCTTGCTGTGAGATGTTACCCCACTCTTCCACCAAGGCACCTGCAAGTTCCCGGACATTTTTGGGGGGAATGGCCCTAGCCCTCCCTCCGATTCAACAGGTCCCAGACGTGCTCAATGGGATTGAGATCCAGGCTCTTCGCTAGCCATGGCAGGACACTGACATTGCTGTCTTGCAGGAAATCACGCACAGAACGAGCAGTATGGCTGGTGGCATTGTCATGCTGGAGAGTCATGTCAGGATGAGCCTGCAGGAAGGGTACAACATGAGGGAGAAGGATGTCTTCCCTGTAACGCACAGCGTTGAGATTGCCTGCAATGACAACAAGCTCAGTCCGATGATGCTGTGACACACCGCCCCAGACCATGACGGACCCTCCACCTCCAAATCGATCCCGCTCCAGAGTACAGGTCTCGGTGTAACGCTCATTCCTTCGACGATAAACGCGAATCCGACCATCACCCCTGGTGAGACAAAACTGCGACTCGTCAGTGAAGTGCACTTTTTGCCAGTCCCGTCAGCTCCAGCGACGGTGGGCTTGTGCCCATAGGCGACGTTGTTGCCGGTGATGTCTGGTGAGGACCTGCCTTACAACAGGCCTACACGCCCTCAGTCCAGCCTCTCTCGGCCTATTGCGGATAGTCTGAGCACTGATGGAGGAATTGTGTGTTCCTGGTGTAACTCGGGCAGTTGTTATTGCCATCCTGTACCTGTCCCGCAGGTGTGATGTTCGGATGTACCGATCCTGTGCAGGTGTTGTTACACGTGGTCTGCCACTGCAAGGACGATCAGCTGTCCGTCCTGTCTCCCTGTAGTGCTGTCTTAGGCGTCTCACAGTACGGACATTGCAATTTATTTCCCTGGCCACATCTGCAGTCCTCATGCCTCCTTGCAGCATGCCTAAGGCACATTCACGCAGATGAGCAGGGACCCTGGGCATCTTTCTATTGGTGTTTCTCAGAGTCAGTAGAAAGGCCTCTTTAGTGTCCTAAGTTTTCATAACTGTGACCTTAACTGCCTACCGTCTTTAAGCTGGTAGTGTCTTATCGACCGTTCCACAGGTGCATGTTCATTAATTGTTTATGGTTAATTGAACAAGCATGGGAAACAGTATGTAAACACTTTACAATGAAGATCTGTTAAGTTATTTAGATTTTTATGAAGACAGGGTCCTGAAAAAGGGATGTTTCTTTTTTTGCTGAGTTTATAAATGCAACATGCAACAATTTCATTGATTTGACTGAGTTACAATTTATATGAGGAAATCAGTCAATTGAAATAAATTCATTAGGCCCTAATCTCTGGATTTTACATGACTGGGAGTACAGATATACATCTGTTGGTCACAGATACCTTAAAAAAAATGGGCCTCACATTGGGCCTCAGGATCTCATCACGGTATTTTTGTGCATTCAAATTGCCATCAATAAAATCCAATTGTGGTTGTTGTCTGTAGCTTATGCCTGCCCATACCATAACCCCACCGCCACCATGGGGCACTCTGTTCACAACATTGACATCAGCAAACCACTTGCCCAAACGACATCAAACACGTGGTCTGGTGTTGAGGCTGGTTGTACGTACTGCAAAATTCTCTAAAATGATGTTGGAGGCAGCTTATGGTAGAGCAATGAACATTTAATTATCTGGCAACAGCTCTGTTGGCAGGTAGCCTAGCAGGTAAGAGCGTTGGGCTAGTAACTGAAAGGTTGCTGGTTCGAATCTCCAAACCGACTAGGTAAAAATAAAAAAAATCTGTTGATATGTCTTTGTGCAAAGCACATAACCCTAATTGTTCCTGTAAGTTTCTCTGGATAAGAGTGTTTACAAAATTACAAAAAAAGTATTCATGCAGTCAGCATACCAATTGCACGCTCCCTCAAAACTTGAGATGTGGCATTGTGTTGTGGCAAAACTGCACATTTGAGAGGCCCTTTGTCCCCAGCACAAGGTGCAACAGTATAATGATTGTGCTGTTTAATCAGCTTCTTAATATGCCACACCTGTCTAGTGGATGGATAATTTTGGCAAAGGACAAGTGCTCATTAACAAGGATATTAACAAATCTGTGCAGAAAATGACAAAGCTTGGTGTGTATGGAACATTCATGGAATCTTTTATTTCAGCTCATGAAACATGGGACCAACACTTTACATGTTGCATTTTTGTTCAGTGTAGCAATTTGTAGAGCATGGGGCTTGTAATGCCAGGGTAGAGGGCTCAATTCCCAGGACCATCCATATGTAAAATGTGCACATGCATGACTAAGTCTCTTAGGCTAGAAGTATCTGCAAGACATTTTAGAAATGAGACCATTGTATGAGGTCCACCATTGAGCCAAATCAAGTTGTTTAGATGAAGTAGTCACTGAATGCTTTTAGTGGACCAGCTCAGTTGACTGCGTTGTCAACTAAGACCTGTAGAAATGTAAAGCAATTGATGGGGTTCAACTGTCTAGGAGTTTACCTGTCTAGGAGTTTACCCAGTTGGAAATTCTAAAGGAAATGTTTTCCACATCAAAACCCTACAACACTTGCATACAAGAGGCAAATGTAGGCCAACTAGGGTCTTAGTACAATACCTATAGGAAACACAAAAATAAGTGCACTTGCAGTAAAAACATTGTACATTTAAAACTATTGACACTTGATGTCTTTGGCAGTACAGTCATCTCTAGACGCCTCGTCAGTCTTCTAGAGGAGCAGCACGGCTTGGATGTTTGGAAGAACACACACGCATCAGAATTGTGAACGCCGCTGTGTGTTCAACTCCTCACAGCCAATTGGATGTGACGGGGAACAATGCGCCAGTTGTGTCATGGGCAGCATTACCCGACAGCTCGAGAATTTATGAACATATGGCAGCGATGTAGCTTGTCGCTCGTGTGCAGAAGCAAACAGCTCGAGAATTTATGAACAGATGGCAGCGATGTAGCTTGTCGCTCGTGTGCAAAAGCAGTTTGCGCAGTTTCCCGGCGAAATCGGTCTACATAAACTGGCGACCTAGCGGAGCGGCGTGTCGGTCTTCTTTTTGGTGACAGCTTTCTTTCCACAACCAACCATCTTGGGGATTCTGAGAAGCGGAGTATAAAGTGTTTGTGGGCTGTTGAAGTAATTCACAGGTGTATTACATGGTCAGGTTTACAACCAACAGGAGGGATACAAATCTCCCCAAATATTGACTATGTTGAAATGGTCTTTCACGCTAGCCCTATTCTTACAGTTTTCGTAGAAAGCAACTTGTTTTTTATAACGGGAACAATTACTGGTAATTGAGTGCGCCTGGATTTGAGAGAAAAAAGTTACGCTCGCGCCCAGCTGTAAAGTCACATGACACACGCCCCTGATCACGTGACCGCAGCATACGAAACACTCCTCGTTCCTTTCTTTCTACATGTGTTTACGACGTTCTTATACCTCAGTGGTTTATGGAGGAGATGGAAGTCAACATGAACACATTGCTGGCAGCAGGGCTTCTACTGCTTTTCGCTATGCCCGGCGAACTTTACAGAATCCCTCCGCACGAGGAAGTCGCTAGGATGGCTAGATTCGTCGCCAACCAGTGCAACTGGGCTTCCATGGCCACAATATCGACCCATGAGCCAGTGCAAGGACAACCCTTCTCCAATGCGTTCTCTACCAGTGACGGGCCAGTTGGGTCTGGGACTGGGGTGCCCTACATGTACCTCACCACTATGGAGATCTCTGTCCAGGATTTAAAGGTGGGTAGGACAATATTTATGTCAATATTTATGTCAATGGCAACGTAGGAAAGGTATGGATCACTGTTGTTGCCAACAATGTCAAGACAATACAATGACGTAAAGTCGATGACAGATAAGGTTATTATTTGCATTATGTCGTCTACTGCAAGAAAAAGTCATTGTTCTATTTGTAGATGACACTTCATTTCCATTTAGAGCCATGACTGAATGTTGTTAAATTATGCAACTCATTGGCCCATCATGAGTCAGCTGCTTTTGGGGAGTGACACAGCAATTTTTTGTAATGACGTCACATTTCAGTCTTATGTTGATGGTGGCAATGAATTGACAGCTCCTAGTCTGACCCAGCCAGCACCATGTATGCCAGTTTACGACACACTCTTTGAGCTCAATTCAATCCGATCCGCTTTAGCCAACATCCGCATAGCGGTTGTTTTGACGTGTCAGATGTTGAACTGTGTTAGAGCTGTCCAATCCACAAGTGGCTCCTGGCATATACCTAAAGCGGGCAAAGCCATAGGCTAAACTTTTAACCTTTTTCTCTAATATATAACCTACACAGGCCTATGTGTGATGCCATTCAAAAGGGATGTGCTGAAGAGTAAGGAGATACTGACTGTGTTTCAGGTGAACCCCCAGGCTTCCTTGTCCATGTCCCTGGCCCAGACAGACTTCTGTAAGAACCAAGGATACGACCCTCAGGATCCCCTTTGTGCCCACATCATCTTCTCTGGCTCTGTGCTGGAGGTGAGGGTTAATGACATACACACACAATCAGTCTCACTCACTTGCACAGAGTTTATCTTCATGAATCCTCACTGTTCTGTTTACCTGTATGTCTCTGACAGATTAACGGTACAGAGGCCACCTTTGCCAAGAAAGCCCTGTTCAGCCGCCACCCTGAGATGGTCGACTGGCCCACCGACCACAACTGGTTCTTTGCCAAGATGAACATCACCAAAGTGTGGGTTCTGGACTACTTTGGAGGGGTGAAGACAGTCACCCCAGAAGACTACTTCAAGGCTACACCCTTCAAGGCTACACCCTACAAGAGACACCACTGAGTGAGTAGCTATTGATGCTTTTCTCTTGCCTCTGAGGCCCTGTCCAGAAACAACCCCTAGCCTCTGACACTGGATCAGTGACTAGGGGTTTCACTGCCTGGTGCAAATAATCTTAGGATGCACTTTTGTGGAGTGCACCTCTGAAACAGAGTCTGATTGGTCAGATGTCATGGTGTTTGATCAATGTGTCAATGATATGGTTTATTGTCAGGAATGAAAGTAATGAATAGCACTAAGTGCATGTGACAAAAATGTACTGAGTCACTGTTTTAGTTTACAGTGGCTTCAGAACAGCTGACTGTTGTACTTCTGTCTTGTGATTCTTTTAGGAGGACACCACGGTCAGTTTGATGTGGAGGAATCCTAAGTGTTTCATAGTGATCTAGAAGGCAGGGGATGATGGACCCAATATTTGGAACAATGAAGCCATTCCCCACCCCCCCCCAACTAAATTTGCTCAATAATGGCCATTTGCTGAATTCCAAATAATGTAATATCTACTGGGGTGTCTGTGGGGGAAGGGGATGGTTTGGAATTCAGAGTTTCTCTCATATGCTTCCAATTTAAATGTATGGCTATAGGAATGGATCTCTGTGTGTAATTGCATGAGTGAGCAGGTTATACCCTTTAGGAAGCTCTCTTGTTGTGCAATATAATTATTTTAAGAAGGACTGCCTTCGTTGTTAGGGAGTTCATTTGGCTTTTGTAGTTCTAAGAAAGAATTGATGGCATCTCTCCCATGTGAGCAGTCGTATGCAGTGTTGTATTTTTACCACAAGAGGGGAGGTGTGAGGCTTGGTACAGACAGAAGCAACTGGTTTGAAGGGTAGTTTGACCAAATGACATATGTTGTTGTAGTATGGAGGTGATTGTTTTTGTAATGCCATTTGGGGTATGCCAACAAGAGTACCACCACTCTATTGCTTTTGGACAATGCCACCAATAAGCTGTGACAAGGTAAACAAACCCACATTCTGGGTGGCAGACGCTAGCGCCATAGAATACATTTTAATGTAGCTATCCATCAAATTAGAATAAGTTGTCATTTGGGTGAACCATTTCTTCAAAGCAAAGGAAAAACATGACGCACGCTCTTGTTGAATTAAATTGTGTGTTATAGTTAGTGGTATGTGTTTATTATGAAGCATTGCACTTGTCATCTACAAATCCATTTCTCATTTTACTAGTAAACCATTTTTAGTCTAGTCTTCATTTAATCAGTTTGGGTCTAATTCATTTAAATTCAATTTCATGCCAAAATATAACTAAATATGACATGCATTTAAAACGAAATGTATTCAGTTTTACAACTTCACTTCTGATTTTTGCTGGAATTTAAATACATTCTTTGTATATTTTCTACGTGAAATAAGTATTTTATATATATATATATATATATATATATATATATATATATGCTACTCTATTCTAAAAAAAACATCAGTGTCTGCAATGGCTTCATAACATTTTCTGATCACCACCTGTAAAACAAACGGATTGAGGTTTTGATGCTGACACGATACATATTTTTGTAAACAAAGTGATGGATGATTTGTATAAATAAAGCTATATTTTGTATGTACAGTACTTTCCTTTGTTTTTGTTAAATGTAATATTTATCTTATTAAATAATCAGGTTGGTTTTCCCATGTAGGATGCAAGTAAGCATGACTGGTCACACTGGGCTATTAGGTAGATGATTCCAATAGAACTAATAGCACACAGCTCTTCAGTCACTGGGCTACTAAGTAGATGAGTCCAATACAATTGTATAACACACAGCTCTTCAGTCAAAAACATATTCCTCTCAACATTGACAGGAAGTGCCTCCTCTGAGTAATGAGAAGGAGCCATGTCTTTAGAAATGAGGATAAGGGAAGTGTAGGCCAGGCTGAGAGAGGCTTGTGTGTCTGTCTTGTGTAACCAGGTGGAGCAACACTAAGCCACTTCCTGTACGCTAAGGCGAGGAGCCGCCAGCGAGTCGAGGCATCACTCAGCCTCAAGCAGCTGCTGTAGGAGGACAACACCACCCCAACACAGAGAGAGACAGGAGAACGAGAGGTTGCCCACAATACCCAGCTTTGGAGGGCCATCATCCCCCAAGGCCCAGGAAGACAGAAGAGAGGACAGCAGAGAGGAGTGTGGGACGGTTTCTAAGAGAAGGGGCTCGACCGCACCCATCCAGAGAGGAGCGATGGACCCTCGGAAGTGGACGGGAGGCCTGCTGGTTCTGTCTACTGCACTACCCTATGTCGGTAAGACCCCTCCAAACACTGTTTCTCTTTGCACCTGGGCTCATCCCTGACCCCTGTCAATCGTTGCTCAACCATCCGAAGCCTCCAACAACCTGGTATCATCAAAGAGCTGGTGTAACTCTGTAGTATTTAGCTGAAAGTCTAGTTTACTCATTATAGACCGCTGTACAGCTGTACAGGCACCCACTCAAATGGAGTCGTACTACCTATGATGCCTGCATGGTGCTTTGAATCCCGCTGGGTAAAACACAGCTCACTCACGGTGGTGTCCTCCGTTTCTCAACAAGAGTCGGCCATCTTTGATGAAGCAGGAAAAGACAAACGAGGGAGAGCAAAACACAGCGCTGTAGTCATATAGAGGGTTTAATAAAGACAAGAGTTCCAGATTCTCACACACAGGTGTTTAGAACCAGGGCATATTGTTAGAGGAAATAATAACTTGACCCATATTTAACTTCTTGGCCCTGAATGAAGGGACTTTTTTGCACTACATTTACTACTCTCTCCATCGTGTCAATGCCCTCACGTTGGTTTGGGTTGGCTTTCAAAGGTTACGTTACTGTGAAGTGTGTGTGATCTGTATTGTACACAAGTGAACAGACGGACAGAGACCCGACTCTGACTTTGAGTTGGGTTTTGATCATGTGGAGAATACAGAGGTGTCTGCTGTCTCCTTCCACTCTGATTGTCGTGTTCTCTCATCAAAGGGGACAGATTGAATATTTTTTTTGAAACACGCCAATTTAAAACATCTACCTAGATTTGTTAATTCCAGTAAAATTATCATATTCTTGTTTCCTGTTCCAAAAGTCATTCTCAAACCCTCACTGTCAGTGTAAGTTACGGTATGGTTGTTGTATTGTTATATTTAAGCAATAAGGCCCGAAGAGGGTGTAGTGTATGGCCAATATACCACGGCTAAGTGTTGTTCATAGCACGACGCAACGCGGAGTGCCTGGATAAAGCCCTTATCCGTGGTATATTGGCCATATTCCACAACCCCCTGAGGTACCTTATTGCTGGTATAAACTGGATAGACATGTAATTAGAACAGTAAAAATAAATGTTTTGTCATACCCGTGGTATACGGTCTCAAATACCACGGCTTTCAGCCAATCCTTATTCAGGGCTCGAACCACCTAGTTTATAATATGGTGCAAAGTATGTGGTGCATTACTCTCAATCAATAATATTATTATATTGAAATTAGGGATAGTCTATCTGGACAAATACTGTTTTCATTGTGAGTAGCTATATACCTTACCATTACCTTGTCATTATCACTTAGCTCCGTGCCGTAATGTTCTACCAGAAAGGGTCCTGTAATCCTAGAACACAACCAGTGAAATAAAGGTTATGGTAAGGTTTAGAAATGGAGGAGAGAGAGCATCATAATTTGACTTTTTAAACGTTTGTTTCTCTCTCAAAGACAGAGAAGGAGGGGTCCCTTGAAGAGTATCTCATGCAGAAACATATTTTGGATTGGTTCACGATAACAACTAAATTGCTAATGATTACTTCATTTAAAAATATATATTTCATAATTGTAACTTTCTGATTTTGCAGAGTCAGTGTCGGCGACGTAGGCTAGTCTACAGTATGTGTGACTGTTCGTGTGAGAGCTCGGGCCCCGTTGTCAACCAACTTGTATTTATTAGAGATCCCCCATTAGCTGCTGCCATTAGCTACTCTTCCTGGGGTCCAAACACATTAAGGCACTTACATCACACATAAAACGAAAGGTAAAACAGTATATCATATATCATTATTACACCACTACATATCTACAAAACAAAATATATAATACCACCATACAACAATATTACAATGTACGTGTGTGTGTAGAGTGCGTGTGCGTTCGTATGCGTGTGAATGACGGTCAATGGTCAACTCTTTATTTAGATAAGCAATTTAAAATGCTGGGAAAGTTTTATGGTTACTGTACTATGCGTTTAAATAATGGTAGGTTCTTTTGGACATTATACAAGTGTCCTATTCGGATGGTAAAGATGTATAGATTACGATATACTGGACAAGTCCTCTTACATGCTTATTAGAGAAAGTGTCAGTGTTGTCAATAGCTTCTACACTTTACGATTTGCTCATTGTGTTTGCATTAGAGAAACAATCAATGTATATCAACTTTTCCATTTAATTTTCAGTTAGCGGTTCGCTCCTTTCTGCCAGTTGGCTGTGTCATTTTGGGGAAGCTTTGTTTTTGTACCCATCATAGAACACGAAGTGTTTGGTGTGAGATACATTACTGTAACCATGACAGGATTGGGGTTCTCTCTCACTCATATCCCACTGAGACAGAGAACTATGTAGGAGGGCCTTCTGTTTCCACTCTGAACAACAGTAGAGTTTGAAAGTTGATACTACCAGTTACACTATTAACTAATTAAATCCCAATGACAAAGGCAGGTCCATAAAATCTGAAATGACATGTAGTGATATTTATTTCATCACAGTGAGCAACTTTTGGGGTTTAAGATGCAGTTTATGTAAAATTACTAATGTGTTGATTTGCAGATTTTTTTTCTTCAAAAATGCAATAGTCTATTCAAAATGTTTTAATGCAGTTCATCCAGCTAAATTGCACCCTTAATTTTGGCCTGCGTGTTAAACTAAACTATGCTGTCATTGCTCAACAGGCTCTAAAGACTGATCAACAATCTCTGAAAAATAAAAAAACATGTTTTTTTACTACTCAAATCATCTGATTGTGCAATTTAAACATAAACAGTCTGTCTTCAGAGGCAAAAGCTGAATGGAAATGTATTCACGTCTTCAAACTGAGTTTTCCGTGGGTGACATCACATCACTCAATGACAGTACATCAAAGTTGCTGAGTGTCACTTTTTAAGCAAGGATTTTAACACACCTACTTGTTTCTCTCTTTCCAACAAACTTCTACCGAGAAATGACAGATGTTGATGTCACCACACTGCAAAATAATCTATCAAAACAAAGATTTCAGTCAGTTTCCTTTTAGGAGACCAGTAGATAGATGGTATGTTCCATCAACACGGTCACTGGCAGTACATGACGCTAAAGTTAGCAATAAAAGACCTCAGCAGCAAACTCTTTAACAACAATTAAAAAGCTTGTAACCTTTGACCTTTACATTCAAATTGTCGCCGTTTACCTGTGGCCGCAGCACTGCACTGGTCAGGCCTGAGATGGACTAGACTGAGGCTACTATTCAATCAAACACACAATCCTCGTTTTAGGGGTGGGCTATTTCAAAATGAACTCTCCCCTTGCTGTAATAATCAATGTTGGATTCACATACTCAGTGAAAAACAGGCTAGGTTCCCACACAACGTAGACGAATTCCAATATTTCTGTTTAAAATATATTTTTTCTTGCAAATTCACATGCATACATTCACACACTCAAAATGGTGCAATATATTATACAACTGGACTCTGTAGCGTTCTCAGGGTTTGAGACACGAACTCTGACCGCAATGCAGAGAGAGAGAGAGAGATGTTCTTATAGCGATGCAGCTGTTTCTTAAAAATAGTTATTCGGAAACAACCTGTGGAGCTCATCATGTCAGGTCTGATACACCCGCCCCCCACCACCTCTATCCATGCCCCCCCAGCCTCTCACTGACAGCTTCACACTCAACGCTTCCTGTGTCAGATAATATCACTTCATGATAATCTAGCGATCTGCGATCTCGGACTTGACCGTAATCATACCTCACGTTTCATGGTGCGGGGGTTAATCACATTACATTTGATTTCCTGTCAGTAGGCCTCTTACAGGACATGTGGTTTCTCCATAGCCCTGTAATTCAGTTTGGAGTGTGGGTGTAGTTGACCCTAACTTAACGTGCACAACATGTAATCAGGGTTAACCTTCACTAGAGCTTGTTCACATGTAAATGTGTTGCACAATGGAAGTATTGCACAATATGGTGCTATAAAGCATCACATTTGAATATGAAGTGATGAAGAACACAGATCTATTTTTATTTACGTCAAATGATGAACTATCTGGAGCAAGTACTTTGAAGTGGAGACAAAGTATTGCTGTTCCTGTCACATGTGTTTGGCCCTTTCTGCAGAGGCCCCTGAGGAGGCTTTAACCACACTAGGGTTTACCTGTGGTGGGAAGGGAGAGACTGTCTGTGAGGCGACCACAGCCACGATCATGGCAGTGCTAGTGATGGTGGAAACGTCTCCCTCCTAGGTCAAAAGACAAAAAGTTATTGAAACCAAATCAATAGTTTAGTGAATGACCTCATTGTAAATGTTGTTTTGTAGTATGTACACATTAAAAGATGCTACAAACACAGAACAAAGACTGTTCATTTAGTCAATCACTCACTCAATGTCCAATTCCGCTCAGTAAACTGTAGGCCATCTGTCGTTAAACATCAGAATCAACTTTTATTCCTACACATGCCCAGAATATGACTTGGTGCTGCTAGCAATTAACAATATAGTGCGAGAAACAGAATTTACACAAATGTCTCTATTCAATCAGATCCACTTTATCCAACATCCGCATAGTAGTTGTTTCTGCTGTGTCAGACGTGGAACTGCGTTAGGAGCTGTCAAATCCACAAGCAGCTCCTGGCATTATACCTAAAGCGGACATTGCCATTGGCTGCACGAAGAGGCATGAACAGAAATCCCATGCAGCCTTGTTTCTAAGTCAAAACAGTGGAATATGAGATGTAATCTACACCTCCATTATGATGATAGAAACTATTTGGCTGAATGGTTTTCAATGTGAAGGTCATTATTTCTATACAGCCTTTCTCCTTCTGAACTTGTAACGCGAGTGGGACAGTGTGGCTTCGTGACAATGATCACACGAGCAGCTGCTCGCCGATTTGTTGGCGCCAACGCAGTTCCACCTCCTTCGACAACGGCAAAACATCCGCTATGCGGATCAACAGCTCTGCCTCCGTCACACTTTCAATAGCTCTGCCTCCGTCACACTTTCAATAGCTCTGCCTCCGTCACACTTTCAACAGCTCTGCCTCCGTCACACTTTCAATAGCTCTGCCTCTGTCCCACTTTCAATAGCTCTGCCTCCGTCGCACTTTCAATAGCTCTGCCTCCGTCACACTTTCAACAGCTCTGCCTCCGTCACACTTTCAATAGCTCTGCCTCCGTCGCACTTTCAATAGCTCTGCCTCCGTCGCACTTTCAACAGCTCTGCCTCCGTCGCACTTTCAATAGCTCTGCCTCCGTCGCACTTTCAACAGCTCTGCCTCCGTCACACTTTCAACAGCTCTGCCTCCGTCACACTTTCAACAGCTCTGCCTCCGTCACACTTTCAACAGCTCTGCCTCCGTCACACTTTCAACAGCTCTGCCTCCGTCACACTTTCAATAGCTCTGCCTCCGTCGCACTTTCAATAGCTCTGCCTCCGTCACACTTTCAACAGCTCTGCCTCCTTCGCACTTTCAACAGCTCTGCCTCCGTCGCACTTTCAATAGCTCTGCCTCCGTCCCACTTTCAATAGCTCTGCCTCCGTCCCACTTTCAATAGCTCTGCCTCCGTCGCACTTTCAACAGCTCTGCCTCCGTCGCACTTTCAACAGCTCTGCCTCCGTCGCACTTTCAATAGCTCTGCCTCCGTCGCACTTTCAATAGCTCTGCCTCCGTCGCACTTTCAATAGCTCTGCCTCCGTCGCACTTTCAATAGCTCTGCCTCCGTCGCACTTTCAATAGCTCTGCCTCCGTCGCACTTTCAATAGCTCTGCCTCCGTCGCACTTTCAACAGCTCTGCCTCCGTCACACTTTCAACAGCTCTGCCTCCGTCACACTTTCAACAGCTCTGCCTCGTCACACTTTCAATAGCTCTGCCTCCGTCCCACTTTCAACAGCTCTGCCTCCGTCCCACTTTCAACAGCTCTGCCTCCGTCCCACTTTCAATAGCTCTGCCTCCGTCCCACTTTCAACAGCTCTGCCTCCGTCGCACTTTCAACAGCTCTGCCTCCGTCGCACTTTCAACAGCTCTGCCTCCGTCGCACTTTCAACAGCTCTGCCTCCGTCGCACTTTCAACAGCTCTGCCTCCGTCGCACTTTCAACAGCTCTGCCTCCGTCGCACTTTCAACAGCTCTGCCTCCGTCGCACTTTCAATAGCTCTGCCTCCGTCCCACTTTCAATAGCTCTGCCTCCGTCGCACTTTCAACAGCTCTGCCTCCGTCGCACTTTCAACAGCTCTGCCTCCGTCGCACTTTCAATAGCTCTGCCTCCGTCGCACTTTCAATAGCTCTGCCTCCGTCGCACTTTCAATAGCTCTGCCTCCGTCGCACTTTCAATAGCTCTGCCTCCGTCGCACTTTCAATAGCTCTGCCTCCGTCGCACTTTCAATAGCTCTGCCTCCGTCGCACTTTCAATAGCTCTGCCTCCGTCGCACTTTCAATAGCTCTGCCTCCGTCGCACTTTCAATAGCTCTGCCTCCGTCGCACTTTCAACAGCTCTGCCTCCGTCGCACTTTCAACAGCTCTGCCTCCGTCGCACTTTCAACAGCTCTGCCTCCGTCGCACTTTCAACAGCTCTGCCTCGTCGCACTTTCAATAGCTCTGCCTCCGTCGCACTTTCAACAGCTCTGCCTCCGTCGCACTTTCAACAGCTCTGCCTCCGTCCCACTTTCAATAGCTCTGCCTCCGTCCCACTTTCAACAGCTCTGCCTCCGTCCCACTTTCAACAGCTCTGCCTCCGTCCCACTTTCAACAGCTCTGCCTCCGTCACACTTTCAACAGCTCTGCCTCTGTCACACTTTCAACAGCTCTGCCTCTGTCCCACTTTCAACAGCTCTGCCTCCGCCACACATTCAACAGCTCTGCCTCCGTCCCACTTTCAATAGCTCTGCCTCGTCACACTTTCAACAGCTCTGCCTCCGTCACACTTTCAATAGCTCTGCCTCCGTCACACTTTCAACAGCTCTGCCTCCGTCCCACTTTCAACAGCTCTGCCTCCGTCCCACTTTCAACAGCTCTGCCTCCGTCCCACTTTCAACAGCTCTGCCTCCGTCACACTTTCAATAGCTCTGCCTCCGTCACACTTTCAACAGCTCTGCCTCCGTCACACTTTCAACAGCTCTGCCTCCGTCCCACTTTCAACAGCTCTGCCTCCGTCCCACTTTCAACAGCTCTGCCTCGTCACACTTCCAACAGCTCTGCCTCCGTCACACTTTCTGAGGATAAACGACAGAACAGACAAAGGGTCAGGGAGGATGAAGGAAATACATTTTAAATGGAAATAACTTTGACATTGTGATGCTGTAGTCTTTAGACAGAGCAGGCCTCAATGAAACAATTCACAAATCACCATACAATCTAGCTGTGTTCTATAGCTGTTGCCATAGGTTTTATTATTTGCACAATTAATTAAATAAATGATTTGGATTCTGAAAGGCAAGGAAAACAAGCAGAATGTTCAATTCTGAACTCAATCATCAAGCTGCAAACATTCTGAATTGAGTGTATCTTTTAGTCTCCTTGGATAAACGCATTCACCAAATGACTACATTATTACTTGATTAGACTAAGAAAGCATTTCATGTTGTAGTGCTTTGATGAGGCCCCTCTTACAGGATCCTAACAGGGTCGTCTTCATTAGCGCACACCTTAGCAAAACATTTTGCAACAGGAAACGAAAGCAAATGTTTATTATTGGACAATTTCAGGTGGCCCCTCCCTGTTTCAGTCCGTTTTCTTCCGTCCAGGTACCTAATGAATACAACCCAGCACCAGTCTGCTACTGGAGCCCTGACCCTGTCTTCTATGAGTCAGATGCTGTGTTCTGCCATGGCTTTTAGTGCAAGTGACATGAGGCGAAGGACGATTTTCTTTTAGGCTGGTTGAACAACCCTGGTGGTACAATGCTGCTAATGCAGACCACATATCCTCCCTCTCTCATTCACTGACTGGCACATATAGACTACTGCACAGCCTCCTCTCTCATTCACTGACTGGCTCAAATAGAATACTGCACATCCTCCTCTCTCATTCACTGACTGACACATATAGACTACTGCACAGCCTCCTCTCTCATTCACTGACTGACACATATAGAATACTGCACAGCCTCCTCTCTCATTCACTGACTGGCACAAATAGAATACTGCACATCCTCCTCTCTCATTCACTGACTGGCACATAGACTACTGCACATCCTCCTCTCTCATTCACTGACTGGCATATAGACTACTGCACATCCTCCTCTCTCATTCACTGACTGACACATATAAACTACTGCACATCCTCCTCTCTCATTCACTGACTGGCACATATAGACTACTGCACATCCTCCTCTCTCATTCACTGACTGGCACATATAGACTACTGCACATCCTCCTCTCTCATTCACTGACTGGCATATAGACTACTGCACAGCCTCCTCTCTCATTCACTGACTGGCACATATAGACTACTGCACATCCTCCTCTCTCATTCACTGACTGGCACATATAGACTACTGCACATCATCCTCTCTCATTCACTGACTGGCACATATAGACTACTGCACATCCTCCTCTCTCATTCACTGACTGGCACATGTAGACTACTGCACATCCTCCTCTCTCATTCACTGACTGACACATATAGAATACTGCACATCCTCCTCTCTCATTAACTGACTGGCACATATAGACTACTGCACAGCTTCCTCTCTCATTCACTGACTGGCACATATAGACTACTGCACATCCTCCTCTCTCATTCACTGACTGGCACATATAGACTACTGCACATCCTCCTCTCTCATTCACTGACTGGCACATATAGACTACTGCACATCCTCCTCTCTCATTCACTGACTGGCACATATAGACTACTGCACAGCCTCCTCTCTCATTCACTGACTGACACATATAGACTACTGCACATCCTCCTCTCTCATTCACTGACTGACACATATAGACTACTGCACAGCCTCCTCTCTCATTCACTGACTGGCACATATAGACTACTGCACAGCCTCCTCTCTCATTCACTGACTGGCACATATAGACTACTGCACAGCCTCCTCTTTCATTCACTGACTGACACATATAGACTACTGCACAGCCTCCTCTCTCATTCACTGACTGGCACATATAGACTACTGCACATCCTCCTCTCTCATTCACTGACTGGCACAAATAGACTACTGCACATCCTCCTCTCTCATTCACTGACTGGCACATATAGACTACTGCACAGCCTCCTCTCTCATTCACTGACTGGCATGTAGACTACTGCACAGCCTCCTCTCTCATTCACTGACTGACACATATAGACTACTGCACATCCTCCTCTCTCATTCACTGACTGACACATATAGACTACTGCACAGCCTCCTCTCTCATTCACTGACTGGCACATATAGACTACTGCACAGCCTCCTCTCTCATTCACTGACTGGCACATATAGACTACTGCACAGCCTCCTCTTTCATTCACTGGCTGACACATATAGACTACTGCACAGCCTCCTCTCTCATTCACTGACTGGCACATATAGACTACTGCACAGCCTCCTCTCTCATTCACTGACTGACACATATAGACTACTGCACAGCCTCCTCTCTCATTCACTGACTGGCACATATAGACTACTGCACAGCCTCCTCTCTCATTCACTGACTGGCACATATAGACTACTGCACAGCCTCCTCTCTCATTCACTGACTGACACATATAGACTACTGCACAGCCTCCTCTCTCATTCACTGACTGACACATATAGACTACTGCACAGCCTCCTCTCTCATTCACTGACTGACACATATAGACTACTGCACAGCCTCCTCTCTCATTCACTGACTGGCACATATAGACTACTGCACAGCCTCCTCTCTCATTCACTGACTACACATATAGACTACTGCACAGCCTCCTCTCTCATTCACTGACTACACATATAGACTACTGCACAGCCTCCTCTCTCATTCACTGACTGACACATATAGACTACTGCACAGCCTCCTCTCTCATTCACTGACTGACACATATAGACTACTGCACAGCCTCCTCTCTCATTCACTGACTGGCACATATAGACTACTGCACAGCCTCCTCTCTCATTCACTGACTGGCACATATAGACTACTGCACAGCCTCCTCTCTCATTCACTGACTGACACATATAGACTACTGCACAGCCTCCTCTCTCATTCACTGACTGACACATATAGACTACTGCACAGCCTCCTCTCTCATTCACTGACTACACATATAGACTACTGCACAGCCTCCTCTCTCATCCACTGCAGGTGCAAGCAGACAGCAGATTGCAGTAGAAAATATGCATTTCCACATCTACAAATACATGTATTATTACTAAACAGCAAGGGCTCTGTGCATGCAGACAGTTACCTGGAGGTCACATGATCATCCAGACACACAGATCAGGAAAAAAGGAGAATTGTGAATTTTTCTGTATATGGAAGCACACACACACACACACACACTTGCCTCTATATTCACCATGCTGAAGGTCTCCTCCTATTGTCCCTCTGAAAGGGAGAGAACAGATGGAGCAGCACCACATACAGGTAAACTCAGTTCAAGGCCAGGTGTTCCTAATGTTTGGTATACTCAGTGTATACTGTATATACTTCTTAAGAGCTTACTGACCACAGTGTTTCAGTGTCTCAGCCATCCTAAGGCCTGACCACAGTGTTTCAGTGTCTCAGCCATCCTAAGGCCTGACCACAGTGTTTCAGTGTCTCAGCCATCCTAAGGCCTGACCACAGTGTTTCAGTGTCTCAGCCATCCTAAGGCCTGACCACAGTGTTTCAGTCAACCTAAGGCCTGACCACAGTGTTTCAGTGTCTCAGCCAACCTACGGCCTGACCACAGTGTTTCAGTGTCTCAGCCATTCTAAGGCCTGACCACAGTGTGTCAGTGTCTCAGCCATCCTAAGGCCTGACCACAGTGTTTCAGTGTCTCAGCCATCCTAAGGCCTGACCACAGTGTTTCAGTGTCTCAGCCAACCTAAGGCCTGACCACAGTGTTTCAGTGTCTCAGCCAACCTAAGGCCTGACCACAGTGTCTCAGCCAACCTAAGGCCTGACCACAGTGTCTCAGCCAACCTAAGGCCTGACCACAGTGTTTCAGTGTCTTAGCCAACCTAAGGCCTGACCACAGTGTTTCAGTCAACCTAAGGGCTGACCACAGTGTTTCAGTGTCTTAGCCAACCTAAGGCCTGACCACAGTGTTTCAGTCAACCTAAGGCCTGACCACAGTGTTTCAGTCAACCTAAGGCCTGACCACAGTGTTTCAGTCAACCTAAGGCCTGACCACAGGGTTTCAGTCAACCTAAGGCCTGACCACAGGGTTTCAGTCAACCTAAGGCCTGACCACAGGGTTTCAGTCAACCTAAGGCCTGACCACAGGGTTTCAGTCAACCTAAGGCCTGACCACAGGGTTTCAGTCAACCTAAGGCCTGACCACAGGGTTTCAGTGTCTCAGCCATTCTAAGGCCTGACCACAGTGTTTCAGTGTCTCAGCCATTCTAAGGCCTGATCACAGTGTTTCAGTGTCTCAGCCATCCTAAGGCCTGACCACAGTGTTTCAGTGTCTCAGCCATCCTAAGGACTGACCACAGTGTTTCACTGTCTCAGCCATCCTAAGGCCTGACCACAGTGTCTCAGTCAACCTAAAGCCTGACCACAGTGTTTCAGTGTCTGTCAACCTAAAGCCTGACCACAGGGTTTCAGTGTCTCAGCCATCCTAATGCCTGACCACAGTGTTTCAGTGTCTCAGCCAACCTAAGGGCTGACCACAGTGTTTCAGTGTCTCAGCCAACATAAGGCCTGACCACAGTGTTTCAGTGTCTCAGCCATCCTAAGGCCTGACCACAGTGTTTCAGTGTCTCAGCCAACCTACGGCCTGACCACAGTGTTTCAGTGTCTCAGCCAACCTACGACCTGACCAGTGTCTCAGCCATCCTAAGGCCTGACCACAGTGTTTCAGTGTCTCAGCTATCCTAAGGCCTGACCACAGTGTTTCAGTGTCTCAGCCATCCTAAGGCCTAACCACAGTGTTTCAGTGTCTCAGCTATCCTAAGGCCTGACCACAGTGTTTCAGTGTCTCAGCCATCCTAAGGCCTGACCACAGTGTTTCAGTGTCTCAGCCATCCTAAGGCCTAACCACAGTGTTTCAGTGTCTCAGCTATCCTAAGGCCTGACCACAGTGTTTCAGTGTCTCAGCCATCCTAAGGCCTAACCACAGTGTTTCAGTGTCTCAGCTATCCTAAGGCCTGACCACAGTGTCTCAGCCATCCTAAGGCCTGACCACAGTGTTTGTCAACCTAAGGCCTGACCACAGTGTTTCAGTCAACCTAAGGCCTGACCACAGTGTTTCAGTGTCTCAGCCAACCTACGGCCTGACCACAGTGTTTCAGTGTCTCAGTCAACCTAAAGCCTGACCACAGGGTTTCAGTGTCTCAGCCATCCTAATGCCTGACCACAGTGTTTCAGTGTCTCAGTGTCTCAGCCAACCTAAGGGCTGACCACAGTGTTTCAGTGTCTTAGCCAACCTAAGGCCTGACCACAGTGTTTCAGTGTCTCAGCCATCCTAAGGCCTGACCACAGTGTTTCAGTGTCTCAGCCAACCTACGGCCTGACCACAGTGTTTCAGTGTCTCAGCCAACCTACGACCTGACCAGTGTTTCAGTGTCTCAGCTATCCTAAGGCCTGACCACAGTGTTTCAGTGTCTCGGCCATCCTAAGGCCTGACCACAGTGTTTCAGTGTCTCATCCATCCTAAGGCCTAACCACAGTGTTTCAGTGTCTCATCCATCCTAAGGCCTGACCACAGTGTTTCAGTGTCTCAGCCATCCTAAGGCCTGACCACAGTGTTTCAGTGTCTCAGCCATCCTAAGGCCTGACCACAGTGTTTCAGTGTCTCAGCCAACCTAAGGCCTGACCACAGTGTTTCAGTGTCTCAGCCATCCTAAGGTCTGGCCACAGTGTTTCAGTGTCTCAGCCAACCTAAGGCCTGACCACAGTGTTTCAGTCAACCTAAGGCCTGACCACAGTGTTTCAGTGTCTCAGCCATCCTAAGGTCTGGCCACCGTGTTTCAGTGTCTCAGCCATCCTAAGGCCTGGCCTCAGTGTCTCAGCCATCCTAAGGGTTTCATTGGCTTCTGTAATCCTGACTGCATCCTTATCGTCAGTCTCTCTCTTGAAGGGAGGCCAAACTGTTTCTAGATCAGATATGTCTTAGTGGAAATGACAGATAAGGAGGGGGGAGGGTGTATTTTACAGTCCATGGACCGATACCTATCGTTTGGATGTGGCTGATTTGGTCTCTAAGCTTTAGTCAGTCCTGGTACAAAGTAAGTTGGAAATAGGTCTTTGCTGATGCCATATAAGTAACAGAAACACACACCTGGGGCTCACATAGGCAGTTATACCACCTCAGACTCAGAACGTGTTGCAGCTGAGGAAACCACTGAGCTAGATACAGCTCTACTCACCCCCACCACAAAAAGGCTTAGAGTCACAGCAACCACACTGAGCCTGACTGTCATATGACTGTCTTCCTGAGACGCACAGAGAGAGAGAGAAGTGAAAAAGTTCTGAAACTGTTTCGGTTCAGTACATGAGAAAGAGTGTGTGTGTGTGTGTGTGTGTGTGTGTGTGGTGTGTGTGTGTGTGTGTGTGTGTGAGAAAGTGAGTGCACATAGACACATACTCACTCGCACACACACCTACTTCCATTCACCTTCCTGACATAATCGTTCTAACAGTGAGGGGTGGGTTTTACCGGGGGTGTTTGTGTGTGTGTTCTCATTAATGTCAACCTCTCCCCTGCAGAGGCGATGACCCCACTGTACGACCCTAAACTCTGCTACATTCTGGACGGCTTCCTCCTGCTCTACGGTCTCATCATCACTGGACTGTTGCTCAGAGAGAAAGTGAGTCCAGGTTTACACACCAGTATATGGGTAGATGTAGATAAACCTGTGATTGGATATACAAGTACCAGTTCTATTAGGACCAGTTATTGTCTCAACATATTTGGCTGATCTCTCTGTCTTGTAGTTCTTCAAGTCCAAGATATTGGAGGATGATGATATCTACACTGTGAGTAGTCGTGTGTGTGTGTGTGGGGCTGGGGGGGGGGTTGTGTTGATGAACCTGGAACACTGTCCCTGTGTTTTCTAGGATCTGAAACCTACGGACGGGGGCGGTTATGGACGAGTAAACAGAAGGGATCCAGAGAGTGCAACGGCACGCGATGTAAGTGTGTGTGGATCTATATCTCGTGTAGCAGAATGAGATTCGTATTACCCCAATCATGCATCAAAAGCCTGATTCTGTGTACCTTGTTATATTATTCACAGAATCGCAGGAATAATGACGACACTTACACGGTAAGTTCATTACCCAACATACAGTATAATTTCATGTTAGTTTAGATATTATAATAGATATGTTTCTCATAACACAGTGTTTCCCTCCGCAGTCCCTTAAAAAACCAACAGACGACACGTACAGGGAGATCGCTGTGAAGGACAAGCAGCGCCGTAGGAACAAGAACGACCAGGTGTACCAGGTGTGTAGATTATTTGTCGGATGCACAGGATACACATGGTTCACACAGTCCAACGAAATGCTTACTTGCATGTTCCCTATTGACCACGCCCCTCCGCTGAAACCAACCAATTAACAAGGCCGAATACACAAACATAACAGGCCTTGTTTCACTATTAGTTTCTCTCTGAGGGGACAGTGGTAGGGAAATAGATGAGAGGGAAGTGTGCAGTGAGAGGTTTGGAATAAAGTGGATGAGGCAAGGGTTTAGTGAGAGATTTGGGATCAATCCTAGTTGACTGTGTCCCCCCCTCCATTTCTCTATCAGGGTCTGAGTGCCGCCACCAAGGATACCTATGACTCTCTCCAGATGCAGCCTCTCCCTCCGCCTCGCTAACAGAAACATCATGGAGGATCAGCCTCTCCCTCCGCCTCGCTAACAGAAACATCATGGAGGATCAGCCTCTCCCTCCGCCTCGCTAACAGAAACATCATGGAGGATCAGCCTCTCCCTCCGCCTCGCTAACAGAAACATCATGGAGGATCAGCCTCTGATATCTAGAACAGTCCTTGTTGTGTAAAAAGTATGTTTGCAGTTGTGTTACTCCCTTTTTATCTTTCAGGCTTTTGTTGGAAAATCTGGAGACTTTTGCGCCAGTAACAATTTCATAATTTTCTTAATATATGAACTTGATATTTTATGACTTTAGCTCCAGTCTGTAACCTTTGACCTTGAAACTCATTCTACCGACCCTACTGACCCTTCCTCATTGGCTACTGCTTCTCTAGTTTATACCTGGAGTAATGTAATTAAAGAATAAATATGTAGGTTATTTTGCATACAGTGTACAGTGTAATTGTGTTCCCTTTCCCCTCATGTTTATAAGAAATAATGTGCCTCAGCACTATAATAAAGCATCTCATTACAAAGATCTGATTATCAGGTTTGTCCTTTACCACTGAGTCTTCTTCTGCAAAGGAGACACAATGGCAACAATGTTACTACTTTTAATGATGTTTATAACAAAGTTACAGTAAGAGATTTTTCATATACATTTGTAAGTAAAAAAAAACATAATCCCCGAAATACAGCAGACAAACAGGGACATAGTTAAACGACTACGGTCTCCCTACGTTGTTCCTGTGACAACAGTGTGGCGTGATAGTAGTTGATATAGCAGTAGTAAGCTAGTATACTGTTGAGTGGGTGTGTTCATCTATGTAGTCTGCCAAGCAGTGACATCACACCTTGCATTGCCACAACCATGGGTGTCACCACCTAGAGTTAATGTGACAACTGCTACCTCACTAAACGAGACAGGAGGAAGTAGGGACCAGATTTGGAGTGGTGTACAGAACGATTACAAAAAACGGTAATCCGTTAAGTTATCAGCAAAAATATTGTAATCAGATTAGATACTTTTGAAAAACTAGATTACTTCTTGGTTTACAAAATTTTACATTGACACCTTTCTGTTTTATCAATTACATTAAATTAGGCATTGAAAGACATTTACGTTTATTTCCCCTGAGCGAGTCTGATCACAAGTCAGAGACTACTATGACACAACAAATGTGTTTGATGGATCATTTTTGTATTCTTCTAATGCTTCTTAAGGGGAAAGTAATCAGATTGTTACTGAGTAATCTAAAACTGTTTACAATTTCAGATAACTAGTAACGGATTACATTTAGAAAGTAACCTACCCAACTTTGTGTGGGTGTTAGAAAAAGATATGCAGGCCTACACGTTTTCTTTTTTTTGTAAAAAAAAAAGTATTAAATCACGATACACAGGCAGTGAATCGAGGCACTGAATCCTAAAACATACAAAAATACCTTACATTTGACCATCTACCAACAGTAAGTTCATTCTGCATTGACATCCATACTGAATGAGAAAAAAAACACTTAAGCTCTTTTCAAAACACATTTTCTGCTTGACGATATCTTCCCTGAAATGTACCATAATATACATTGCGCTTTGGATGCCAGTACTTGGTTCTGTATCGGTCTATTACAGTATAAATACGCTGTAGGGACGGGAGTAGAAAAAGAAGCGTGAAGAGAGTGGGAAAGACCGTCAGAGGCCGGGATTCAATCCGGTCCTAGGTTATAAAGATATTACGTATTTTAAAGGCAATGTTCCCTGCTTTTGCAGAGGTCCCATTCACGATAAATGCTGCATATGTTCAGCTCAATCAGAAATTGCCTTTAAAAGCCGCAACGCCTATAACCCTGCGATCGGATTGAATCCCGGCCAGAGTATTCTTTGGTATTTGTGTAGATGAAACATTTAACAGGATTTTTGCTTTGGAATAGAGCTGGAGGAAAATATCTGCCCTCTACTTGATGTAGAAACAAAACAAACTAATGTTAGGGGGTGGGTAATCATTTAGACTCAAGGGCCACATCGGGATTTCAAAATTCAGCGGAGGGCCGCACTTTTTTGGGGACCGATTTGTTTGGCAAAAGCCATTTGTGGGCCAGAAAAAGGGCAGTTATTTTAAAACGTAAAAGGTCCATTATAATTTAAATACTTTCTATTTTTAGACGTTCAAAAGTTTCCTGGGGTGTTTTTTTCCTCTGACCGTATGTTGCCGACCCCTGCATTACTTGGTGTACAAATAAAACTAAGACAATGTGTAAGAGATGTGATGACTAACTGCACAACATTCAGGTAAAGCAGCACCACTGATCTAAGTGTGTGTGGTAGAGAGTTATGTCTTTGGTTTCTTTTGAGATGCTGCCTCCTGGTGTTGAATAGGCCCAACAGTACCAGATGAACCCAGCACTAGACAGCCTGTCCCTCGTCAAGACTGGAACCATCAGAGTGTCAGTAAAGCTTTACAAACAGGTTGTTTTCTAACCTGCATTTACAAACAAGTAGTAGTCTGCAGATACCATATATCCCATCCATTAAGGCCACAAAATAAAACATTTTCTCCCTTGTGAAGTAAACATAAAGGCATGAAAAGTACACATTTGTGAAAACTTCTGGCTTTACATTTTTTTGATAAAACAGCACACACAAAAAAGTAAAAAACAAAACGCAGTACATTTCCTTAGTTACAAGAGGACCATAATGGAAACAAGCATTTGGACTTTGTGTTTATATCCTCAGTTTGGCATGTGTATCTTGTTGCCGGGTCAAAAAAATGTCATGGATTTTAAATTGTCAAATCAAAACATTAAACTGCAAGTCAACAGACAAAAAGGCCAGAAACGGATCAGTCCACACCCTGTGGTTTACTTTGGTCCAGAGTCACACTTAAACATTTCTACCCTACAGCGGATGTTAAAGATAATGCACTACATTCAATTACAGGAACCTACTAGTTCAGATAGAAAACAGGAATATTTCATGTATATATATTACTTGCATGTGAATATCGAGTGCTAGACGTAAAGTAAAAATGGCCCTCGGATACATATTTCAAAAACTTCTCAATATAGCAGAGCAAACCCACAACAAAAAGACTCAAGTAAGCAGAGATACAACTACATTTCCCATAAGGCTTTGCAGGACACCCCCAGAACAAACAAACACCACCAAGAAAAGATCTACCCATCAAACCAGCTACAAAATGAAAACGCTAATGCTTTGGTATGTAGGATCAGACAAGAATAAACTACCATTTCCGTGAATATATTACATAATAATAGCAGTAGTACTGGACACTGCAGTTACAGTGCATGTGGAGTCAGCTCATGTTGTGTATCAATATATGATTCTCTGCTGTAGTCACTGTTTCAAACGTACAGCAAAGCTACAAAAAAAAAAACAGGTAAACATTTCTACATTCTTAGAATTGATGGTTTCAGTTTTGCTTGACTATATATATTGTTTTCTTGCTGCTGAGGTATTTCAATATATTATGTTGAGTCAGTACTGATTGCAGTACCCGGGGCTCTAGTGGCAGCACATTTGGTCTTACGAGAAAGAATAAGCTCAGAGAAGGCCAGACCTGGACAATCTCCTTTAACTTGTACATGCAGTGACTCACTGGGAAATGGCTATCCTGAGTATTACTTCAAGATCATTACTCTTGTAAATAGCTTCTTGAACTCATGTAATCCAAGGCAGAGATTCAGTATGGGCCATGCAACCCCACTATACTACTGACACCTTACCCTACCTTCTCCAGCCGCTCTTTTTGGTATCCTGCCTCTGTCTTCTATAGACCTCGGCATAAGGGAGGAGAATATCAGAGAGAAACATCTTTGTTAGTCTTTGGAAAGTCCCCTTCAAAATATTGCATTAATCTCTCCCGCTCTGGAGGTCCATTAGATAAATCCCTATGCTACATTACACTAGTGTGATGATAATACAGAGCTAAGTCTAGTACACTAATATTATTTGGTTGGATAAAGGACATTCCAAGTTCTCTTGAAGTCCGCTGTTTTTAACTCTTCCCAGACTGCAGTAAAGCTCTTCCATAGCAAGTCTGCATCCAGGCTCTCTCACGGTCTAGTGATTATTTTTAAAGAGTTGGAACTTTGTTGAAAAACATGTTAAAGCAACAAAACTTTTAATAAAAGTTTTGAAAAATGTACAAAAAAATGTACAAACGGCAAATATCAGAGAGCACACAACTAACCGCACAAAGAACATTTTAGGTAACATGAAAAACAAGCATAGAAATGTAATCTTTAGTTGTAAATCTGATGTCAACGGTCAAGGCCTGTACAACGCCCTCAAGTAAAACTTAAAATTAGAGAACCTAACACACAGATCATCATGAAATCTCTCTAGAATGTTAAACCATGTCAGTTTCATTCAATACTCAGCAAAATAAAATCAAACGCACATTTTTGGTTTTAGAAGCAGTTCTGAGGCAAAAGAGATTCTATTGCCAAATCTCAATCAATCTTTGAAAGGACCGTTAGGACCCCTTGTGGCAGAGATAGGGAGGAAAACATCTTAAGAATATTTTCCCAACAACAACTTTTTGGTGGTAGCAAAAAGAACAAAGATTAACTAACGACCAATGAAGAGGAAGAAACGGACAGCGACCCGCCCCGCGAGTTCATTCATTGGGCCTTAGATGCTCTGACGATGGTGTTGACTGGTGTGGTTGCCGTGGTGATGGTGTTGGTGCCAGCTGTGAGTTGCAGGCTGAGGGCACTGGCGGGGATGAAGCTGACAGGGTTACTACCCAATAAGGACAGGCTCTGGGGGTTCAGGAAGAGGGGCGTGTTCACCATGCTGGGGGCGGAGCCAGACATGCTGGTGTTGGCGAATAGCAGGTTCCCGTTCCCGTCCAGGGTGGTGATGGGGAAGGACCCGCTGGAGGCCAGAGCTGTGAGGAAGGAGGAAGAGGGAAGGTTAGACTAGCATAGTGGCTGGGGATCATTTCTCCCTGATAAGACAAGAGAAAGCAAGGGTTCCACATCCCTTCTTGTAACCAAAACAACCCTATTTCAGAGCTCTAGTGACTTTTAAACAAGCCAGAAAGGAACACATTAAATGCACATTTAAGTATGTATATAAAGGTGCATAGTAGCGGGGTGTACTTGCCACTCAACACACCTTGGATGGTGGCTAGCGCTCCTCCAAAACCTGCAGTGGTTAGGTTCAGTAAGGCCCCCCTGGAGGAGTAATGAGTCACTTATGTGATAATGGACACAATACATCTTTTTCACTTAGATACTGAGTGGAAACAGCACTTTGTGTCTGTGTGAGCCTCACCCTGTGTTGAACTGCGATGAGGGCATGAGACTCGGGCTGATTCCCGCCGCTGCAGCCGCCATTGCAGCCAGACCCCCGCCGTTGCTGTAGAGCATCTGCCCCGCCTGCGTCATGGTAACGGCTGGCTGTGACATGGTTGTCACGGAGGAGGAGGGTGTGAGGGACATAGAGGGGACTGTAGGGGTGCTGGAGATGACGGATGCTGTGTTGCCGGTGGCTGACGCCAGGGTCCTGTCTAGAACACAGGATGGTCAACATTACACCATATAAATAATATACTATCAACATCAAACAAATAGCTACAGGACAAAAGACAAGTCTGCATCACCGTCAGCGATGAGGGGGAAAAACTAGCAATAGTTACAGTCTGGATATTATTTTGGACGGCATATCGTATCGTTTTGACAATAGATTTTTTTGCGCTAGTTTGCTGTACCAGCACTATTTTTCCTTCATAGCTTCAAATCAAATTTTGTTTGTCACATACACATGTTGAGCAGATGTTGCAAAATGCTTGTTCTCCATCTTCTTTTAAAATAGGAAGCCAATTTGTTTTCAGCACTTTTATTTCCCTGACTGATCTAAACCAGTTTCCTCATGGCTCTCCCTCGTCCCTCTGCAGCAGACATGGTGAGCAATATGTTTGGAACATCGAAGTCGCAATAAAAATCACAGTATCAAATCGCAATACATTGAGAAACGCAATACGTATCCTATCGCCACCTAAGTATGGTGATAATATGGTATCGTGAGGTCCCTGGCAATTCCCATGATCTTAGTCTGGATAAACTAATGCGGAACTGCTACTACCCATCAGTGTTGGGATTAGTTACTTGAAAAAGTAATATTACTCATTACATTTAACAAAAGTAACGGTTTATATTACTTTGCGTTACTTTCAAGAAAAATATCTCAAAAGCTCAATTTGACCGTGAGAGAGAGCAAGGCATGCAGCTCGCTCTACTTACTACCTCAGCTTGGATCACTAGTTTCTCCTTTCATCCGTGGTGCTGCCTTCCTGTGTCAGTCTACAAGCGCTGCGCTACACAGTATATGGGCTGCTTAATTAGCCATATAAGCCAAACATCAGCTATCAGTTGTGGTTAGCCTGCATGTATATGGACCCATAGAGATGCACAGAGGACACACTTTCCACTAGACGGTGAAGCCCTCTTTGGGCTTTGCCATCACAGAAACTATCAATGGCAAAGATCAGACAAGTACACACAAGACTAGAAAAATGCACACGTACCTGTGAAGCTGAAGCTGGTGACAGGCAGAGAGGGGGTGACGGTCACAGTGGTCTGGGGTACAGTGTTCACCAAGCTGGCAGTAGTAGGGGACGAGAAGATGGACTTCTGGAAAGCTGAGCTGCTGGGAGGGTTGATCCTCTTCTCCTTCTGCCGGCGGTTACAGAACCACACCCGGATCACCTCCTTCTCCATGTTCAGCTGGTCTGCTATCAGGGAGACCTCGTCTGACGACGGCTTCTGGTTTTGCTGCAAGGGGACAAAGAGCACCAGACTCAGTGAGGGAAAGTAGACACCTAGTGCTGGCAGTGGTCTGTAGACACCTCGACTACTTCTAAATGCACGGCGTACAGTCAAACATCCCGACATCCCTTTGGGTCGAGCTCTTTTAAAAGGCATCTAAATCTTGTCTTAACAGGTACAATCTTCTTTGTTAGAACCAGGTCTTACCTGGAGGAAGCTCTTCTCCAGGGCCACACGGATGTTGGTGTCGATGCTGGTCCTCTTCTTGCGGCGCCGGCTATTGAGGTCAGACGCCAGGCTGGGTGACCCGTGACCAGAGCCCAGGGGACTGAGGCTGGGGCTGGACTCTGAGCTCACATTCTCTGCAGCCAGGGGGACAAGGAGAGTGGGTCAGAAAACACAGAGGGAGAAAAACTCTCAGATACACTATCCAAATATAAAAATGTACATAATGACAGCATTAAAAAAATATATAATAATGTAAACACGCACACCTCCCTTATGAGGACCTACCTGCGTCGTTGAGCCACTTCTCCAGCAGCGGTTTCAGCTTACACATGTTCTTGAAGCTCAGGTTGAGTGCTTCAAAGCGGGAGATGGTGGTCTGGCTGAAGTCATTACCATACAGCTTCCCCATGGCCAGCCCCACGTCACCCTGGAGGGAGAAGAGAGGGGGAGAGGACGCAGGCAAAGTAAGACTGACATCAACCAGGTTGGTAGTATATAGGGTGAGTTCCCTTCCTTAAAAATGTAGTTTGAAGCACTGAGTATTTAGGAAAAAAAACTAAAATACAATATAAATGCAATCCGTGGAACTCTTTCATATCTTGTTTCTATGGTAAAATAATGAGGGAAAAAAATCTATTTTGGATTAAATAATTTATCACAAACACAAAAAATGTAATCCAATCTATTATGAGCGTATTACAGCGGAAGCCAGTCCTGAGTCCCTGGGCCATACCTGTGTGAAGCCCAGTCTGATCCTCCTCTGTTTGAAGGCCTTGGAGAAAATCTCCAGCTCCTCCAGATCATTGGCGTCCTCCAGAGTGGGCGTGCCCAGACCCTTAGGGGGCGGGGTCTGGCTGTGGATGAGGAGCTGGCCGGGGGTGGCAGTTATGGTCCGCGTGGGAGCGGCCGGCTGTGTGCGATAGGAGAGAAAGATAGAGGGAGGAAGATAAGAGAGATGTGCATGGTCTGTGTTCCTGTCCTGAAACAACCCACAGCCACTAACAATTCGGCTATTGTGAAAAAGTGTGTGTGTGCGTTTCCCCTGACCTGTGGGGCGATTGTGATAGTTGGAGACTGTAGGAGGTTGGCTTGGCTCTGAGGTAGTTGAGTGAGAAGATTTTGGGCTTGCAGGAGATCTGTCAAATGAGAGACGGTTTAGTGAAAGGTCCCGAAACATGAAACTACTTCAGTGCTGGTGTATAGCTTACTATGATACTGAAACATACTGGGCTGTCCCTGTGGAGTCTGGGAGATGAAGAACTGAGGCTGTAGCTGGGTGGCCATGGAATGACCTGGCTGGACCAACACAAACTGCTGCAGGCCCTGCTGCTGGAGCTGAGAGAGAGAGAGCCAGTGTTAGACAAGTATGAGTCACTGTGTGTGAGTGAGTATATAACACTACAGTAGATCTCTTACAGGAGTGATGTGTATAGGCTGGGACAGTGGGAGTTGGGTGGTGATGGGGGTGGCTGCGGAGGCAGAGATGGCGGCCCCCGTGGTGCTGCTGTTCTGGGCCTGGCTGGCGGAGTGCTGCTGAACGGCTGCTGCAAGGAGCTGGGCCTGAGCCTGCTGGAGAAACAGCTGCTGCTGCGCTGGAGACAAGGTCAACTACACAAACAAACACACAGAGAGAGAGAGAGAGAGAGAGAGAGAAGAGATTGAGGGAGAGAGAGACAGATAGAGAGAAGAGATTGAGGGAGAGAGAGACAGATAGAGAGAAGAGATTGAGGGAGAGAGAGACAGATAGAGAGAAGAGATTGAGGGAGAGAGAGAGAGAGAGAGAGAGAAGAGATTGAGGGAGAGAGAGACAGAGAGAGAGAAGAGATTGAGGGAGAGAGAGACAGATAGAGAGAAGAGATTGAGGGAGAGAGAGACAGAGAGAGAGAAGAGATTGAGGGAGAGAGAGACAGATAGAGAGAAGAGATTGAGGGAGAGAGAGACAGATAGAGAGAAGAGATTGAGGGAGAGAGAGAGAGAGAGAGAGAAGAGATTGAGGGAGAGAGTGACAGATAGAGAGAAGAGATTGAGGGAGAGAGAGACAGATAGAGAGAAGAGATTGAGGGAGAGAGAGAGAGAGAGAGAGAAGAGATTGAGGGAGAGAGTGACAGATAGAGAGAAGCGATTGAGGGAGAGAGAGACAGATAGAGAGAAGCGATTGAGGGAGAGAGAGACAGATAGAGAGAAGAGATTGAGGGAGAGAGAGACAGATAGAGAGAAGCGATTGAGGGAGAGAGAGACAGATAGAGAGAAGCGATTGAGGGAGAGAGAGACAGATAGAGAGAAGCGATTGAGGGAGAGAGAGACAGATAGAGAGAAGAGATTGAGGGAGAGAGAGACAGATAGAGAGAAGAGATTGAGGGAGAGAGAGACAGATAGAGAGAAGAGATTGAGGGAGAGAGAGACAGATAGAGAGAAGCGATTGAGGGAGAGAGAGACAGATAGAGAGAAGAGATTGAGGGAGAGAGAGACAGATAGAGAGAAGAGATTGAGGGAGAGAGAGACAGATAGAGAGAAGAGATTGAGGGAGAGAGAGACAGATAGAGAGAAGAGATTGAGGGAGAGAGAGACAGATAGAGAGAAGAGATTGAGGGAGAGAGAGACAGATAGAGAGAAGAGATTGAGGGAGAGAGAGAGACAGATAGAGAGAAGAGATTGAGGGAGAGAGAGAGAGTAAGAGAGATAAAAGGGGGTGTGTAGGTGTGTATCAGAGATGTAATCTGTGGCTAAAACCCTACTACTTTTAAATTGTAAAAAGCCAGTGCAACCTATGGGGATATGACTGCAGAGAGCGAGAGAGGAGGTGGGAGTATTATAATCAAAGACTGGTTATGAGGCACATGTAAATTGCCCTACATTTGCATATCCACCCCCACCTGTTTCTAAGCGACAGTTGGAGTGGGCTAATTAGCATGCAGCAGACAGCGTGCTGGTTTTTTGTTTCAGCGAGAGGAGGCATGCCAGGCAGCAGGCTGCTGTACTTCCATTTTAACGGCTAGTTCCAAGCTGGCGCCAGGGTAGCGGGCTAAAGGCATCACCATGGCAACGCTGGACGCAATGAATGGACCCCTTGAGTAGCCAAGGGGACGGGATCTTATCCATCTTGCCTTGGTGTTAGCATCATGTTGGCTATGGAGCTAACCGACTGATGGCTTGTAGAGTATTAGAGACTAAAAGTATGCAAATTAGCATTTCTGGCTTTTGTAAAAAAATATATAAAAAAAAATAAGAATATGAGTAATGCGTGGGAGTGTGTTTTACCTGTTGCAGCAGAGCCTGTGACTGTGCGTTGGTGAGGGACATGACAGTCTGCTTCTGAGAGTCCCGGCCATTGGTCAGCACGCCTAGAGAGACAGTCAGTCAGAACAACACAGTCAAAATCCTCCAACATACATCTTTACATTGGACCAAATATACAGACTCAAAGTTGTTACTACTCTGTTACCACAGTACAGCACCGAGGACAACACCATCGAACCTCAAGTCAGTTCAGGACTACATTTTCTGTGATGGAACTGAAACAGGCCATAATATATAAAGACGGCCAAGCTCCTTCCAAGAAACACATATTCCATGACATACTAAAGGCTCTAGCTGTAATCAAAACAAGGCTGTAGGAACTCACCTTTGACTACGTCCCCGTTCTCCATGGTGCTTTTACTGGACACTGACAGGTTGATTATCGAGTCTGAAACAGAGAGGAAAAATAGAAGCTTATGTTACCAGACGGCTCGGAAACAGCACATGACAATTCAATTTATGCCTTCAGAAAACAAAAGAAAATGGCAAATTCAAAGGATCAACAAGTGTAGAATTCCACAAACCATCACAGGTGTTCTGGAATACTCTATTTTCATGACACGCGGTCCAATACCCATACTACTAGCATACCAATTGAATAGTACTGTATCCAAACCCAAAACATTGCTTCATTCAAGTGGTATGTTAGTGTGGATATTGGAACAGATCTCTCACACTGCTCTGCTCACCGGCTATTGCAGAGTCCACAGTCTGTGGCATCACCGGCGTGCCATCCAGGCCAGCTGGCACTGACCCCACTCAGTTGGGCCCACTGACCAGGAGCAATCAGAACCCAGAAGACTGGCACAGCCAGGTGTGTTAAACAGAACACAACAGGAGGAGATCCGTCTAGTGTTCTCTCTCACTGTGACAACTAGCTGCTCGGCACACCGTCTCTCTCACTGTGACAACAAGCTGCTCGGCACACCGTCTCTCTCACTGTGACAACTAGCTGCTCGGCACACCGTCTCTCTCACTGTGACAACTAGCTGCTCGGCACACCGTCTCTCTCACTGTGACAACTAGCTGCTCGGCACACCGTCTCTCTCACTGTAACAAATCAACAAGAGTGTGGCAAACAGTCCTCCTGTCTTTTTCTCCTCATTTTCTCTCGCTCTCTCTCTCCCTCCCTGTGGAATGGAACAGAAACAAAGAGTGCAGCTGGCAGCGTAGCGCCCATAACGAAGCAGCGTAATCAGTATTCAGCTGATTAGAACCGTATGCAAATTCAGCCCCCCGTTTCTCATTAAGCCAAGGCGCCCGCTTTGAAGTTGCGGCGAGCAATTCATTTCACACAGAGCTCCGAAAGCTTTCTGCATAATTCAAAAAATCTCTATAAATATTTATCAGCTAATTTGCATATTAATTGGATAGCTTTTAAGGAGTACGTGGCATGTGCCAAATAAGTTCACTCTTGTGCGCACTCTCTCCCTCGCAACTCTTATAATTTGAGGGTGAGGGGGATAAATTACTTTCAAGCTGTAGGCCCCACTTTGCCATTTGATAGCAAACTGATAGTAAACTTTGTTTCCAAATCCAAGACAGGAAGGCGTGCGTGAGTGTAGCACTACTCAAACCCTTATCATGGCCTTCTCTTCAATGGCAAATCTTCAAAACAAAACATATGACATTGAATTTGTATGAGACTGATGGCTGTAGGCCTACATTGAAAATGTTTGAGCTTCAGCAGACAGTTGTGGATAAGAGCCTTGAGTTCCATAAACCTAATTGGCTCACAATGCATTATGCAAATCATTCAATTAATAGAATTTCAGATTAGCAATGAATTATGCTTTCATGTTATTGAAAGCCCAAATGCATAATGCAAAGTAGATAAGGGAGAGAGAGAGCGCACATGAGAGAGGGGGCAGAGAGAGATGGCAGAGAAAATGAAAATTCAGCGTATTCAAATAACAGACATCCAAAATATGCAAAACATCGATCATATTCTGTCAAATTGGAGCTGAAAAACACTGCATAAGATTCCTCCTGACCATTGGAGGCCCTGACACTCAGGGCTTTACGACACTCCGTAACATTCTATCAGAAGTCGTTTACCTTCAGGTAGACAACTATAGGACTAGACGGTAGTAAAAGGAAAAATTGGAAAGGAATAGGCTAAGTCAAAAATTTGATTGTTTTAGAAGAGACTAACTGATGGGTAGCCTATATGATGAGTAGTCTACATGAGATCCACAGAAGACCTGGTTCTTACATCAACCTCTAGTACACCGTGGGGCGGCTAGGGAGGGGTCTCTTACTCAACCGTGTCACTCTTCAGAAAACATAGGCTGAGCTAGTACTAGGACAACTATAAGTTATTCCACTGGCATGCCTGTAGGCCTAGCGGAGAAGACACAAACAATGACAAACTTTGACATTTCAATTTCAGTCTGCTTTCACTAGCAAACAGAACAAACCAGTTGGGAACAATAGCCCTCTTTGCCCAAAAAAGTATTCAACCTGATACCTAGTCTGTGACCTTGGCCTGGAACTTGGTACAGGTACTTGCCTGTAACCAGTTACAAACGTGGTGGCAAACTCCACTCCAAGCTGTTTAACATTTTATCAAAAAGTTTTAGTTCAAATCTCGAAGAGAAGTTAGGAGAACTACGCTATCAGGATGTCAACGTTTCCATGGATTTTCATAGTTTTTCGTTGGTGCGATCTCATTGATACAGTACCCAAAACGTTGACTGTTCATTGCTACAATCAAGTTACTGTAGTCAGCTAGTAATAAAAATAAGTGATCTCCTCCTAGCGGTAAACCCCTCCTCCCAACTGCATTGCAAATAATAGATTTACTGAATTAATGCAATTGTTGTATCAAGTCCTCGCTAGATCCTATAAAATTAATTCTAAACATACCTCTGAGATAAATGAATATGCAAAATGTAGCTAGCTGCTAGTTAGCACGAAGTAACACTAGCTATTTGCTAGCTAGTGTCCATGCAAGCGACGCTAGCTCGTTAACTATTGCCTTTTTTTCTGTAGCTATGTTCCATTACAAATAAAAAAATAAGTGAAATAGCTAGAGCAAACAACTCAACAGCGTTGCCGATTACAGATAAAATATGTTAAATCGCTGTGACTTTTGGCTATGAATATGTAACGCGCACCACACAAAGGAGGGAATGTCTTCTCCTCGAACGACAACAACAATCCTGGCTAGTTTTTTTTCCTCCTACACGCGCCGGGTAAGATTGTAAACTAGAGCAACCATATGGTGCTGGTCTTTTCGTTTATTTGTCACGGAGTCAGGCCTAATAAAATATAATCTGCAAATGAATATGTAAAATGTAGTAATGATTACCTGGTCCTGAACTTTCATATTGGCTCATTACTCCTCCGTCAGCCATATTGAATATTTAAAACAAATGCATTCAGTCAACTATAGAAGCCCTCCCACCCGGGTCGTCACTATCTGACCATGCTAGAACCGACGGAAGTAGGCCTACAGCGCTTCAAAAACCTCAAACACAATTTTAAACACTTATACCCGACCAACCACCAACCCTAACATAATCATACAATTCATTTTAGAACAGATATCGTCTGTTCTAGCTCAGTTCTGCATATACTTTTGCCCGTCTAGCATGTCCATCTAGTCACTAGCCTAACACTCACCTGGCATCAATAGAGACAATAACACCACTACAAATAAACCATGGCAGAGTAGTAATGACATGTTTTTCTTTCGCAAAGTGGAACAGTAGCATTGACTATGTTATTTGCGCGCGTGTAACTGTGCGAGTGCATACAGTACATGCCCATACTTGTAGGGCTAGACAGACGCTCAATAGGATATTGACTGCCTTGTCCAAGTGTGTCTTATGGGTCTTCTACCCATAATATAACAAGCAGATAGTATGTATGGGGTAAAACATTGTGATAAAAAGCACCCAGTTCAGTAGTGATGAATATGTTGAGTTCCCCCTTACAATGTAAAGTGCTATGCGATTTGGTTCATGATTATCCTAATTCCTTTTATTCTGTCTTCTATTCTTCTACTCTGTCTCATGTTTCCCATAAAGATGTGATCAACTAGAATCCAGGTCAGTGTCCTTAGGCATGAGGAATGAGATAAAAAAAATAAAAACAAACAGATAATTACTTTAACATTTATTGCAATTATAAATGCTTTGAAATGGGTTGCGTTTGTGCTCCAAAAATTATACAGCATAAATATTTGATGTCTTGAACAGTAATCTAGTTTAGATTGTTTTGTAGGTTAGTTGTTGCATTTTACAATCAATGCAACAAACAGCAGACGTGTGTTACTCTACTTGCACTGCACAAGCAATGCAGTTAGGCTGAGGCAATATTTAAATATTTTGAATATGAATATTTTGCGTCCATTTGATTATAAAATTGACTATGAGAAATAAACTCGTTTGAGTTTAGAAAGCAAAGTGCACATTTTCCCTTTTCCATTATAATAAAGCTTAGATATTTGATTTAGATTAGTATTTACATGTCAGAATGATCTATAACAACTACCTATAGAATTATAAAGGTCACCCCACTTCTGAGACTAAAAAGACCACAAGTGATGTTCTAAGAAATCCCCATTGACTAGCGGTGGCATGTGTAGCAAGTGTGCAATTTTAATTTATTATCTGAAGAAACATATTAACATTGGATTGAGTTTCTTTCATGCTGTAAGTGTGACACTATCTTTGATTGGTTAAGAGTCACTGCTTTTGTAACCATTTGACTTTGATTCTTGTTGTGCCCTCCAAGCTGCTACGATGTCATCGTCCTGCATTTCTGCCTCAGCCCGAGCCCGAGACCTCTGCCTAAGCTGGCTGAGGAATCTGTCGACATCTTCTTCCTCCTCCTTTTCTTCCTTCCTTTCTATTCTCCCCTCCGTCTCCCCTCCACTCTCATATTGTGAGTGATGAGTAAACTTCCTCTTCGATGTATAACTCTCTTCTTCTTCCTCCTCTTCCTCAGTGGTTGCGTAGGATCTTCTAGCCCTGCTGCTGGAATCCATGCCGTTGGAAGAGAATTTGCCAAGTACACGTGACTCTGTGTCTGCCTGGAATCTGGAGCGATATCTGGATGCGACTTCATACTCCTCCTCTTCCTCTTCCTCCTCAAACAAGTCCCTCCGGCCTCCGAAGTTATACACAGAGGCAGATGGCCCTGGATCAGTCTCATCTTCTGCACTATAGGATGCTGGTTTCCTCGAAGGAGGCATGACGTTGGTTAGCCATTCATCAACACTAGTGTTCTTTTCTTTCTCCAGAGCGGTGGAGAGATTGAGGCAGCCCGAAAGGCCATAGCTTCGCGTAGGTGCTTTCTTTTTCTCTGGTGCAGGTGGGAGAGACGTCTTTATCTTTCCCGTTAAATAGTCATCCTCCTTCTCTTCCTCCTCTTCGCCCTCGTCCTTGGGCTTCTTCTTCTTGTAGAGTGTGCTGCGCTTGTTATCTTCCGCGATTTTCTTCACCCCGTAGCAGGCCATCTTGTTCCTCATCTCCGACTGCATCTGCTTGTCCATGGAGTCCAGCTTCTGTAGGTTGACCTGGTCCGCAAAGAGGCTGTAGAGGGGCACGCTGGTGGTGGTGATCTTGCTCCTGCGGGAGCCCAGACCGGAGACGCTGGAGAGATTACTGGTAGAAGAAGCAGCACTTCTACCGGAGAGCACAGACTCGGCCCTGTCAGCACTGACACCGTGATGAGCCAGCGAGCTCGAGTAGGACGCTCCACTCAGCATAGAAGCCTTGTCATCATCCAAGCCACGTCTTGCTGGCCCTACCACACTAGATGCCCCACCGAAACTTAGCACCGATCCAGCCTGGGACGGGGGGAGGCTCATCTCACGCTCCTTCTGGATGAGGGTCTCGGAAACCACATTGGCGATCCAGTTCTGAATGCTGGACAGGTCGACCATGGGCTCCCCACCAGGTCCCTGCATTGTGGGTACAGGGATCATGGGGACTTGGGGAATGCCCTGGGGAATTCCTGAGCCCATGGAGGCCTGAGATCTGGTGCTGCGGGCTTGGGATACAGAAGACCTGCCACTCAGCATGGACATGTTGTCATCATTGGTAACACTTCCGGCTTGCGAGCCGCCAGGCCGGGCGAAGAAGGCAGAGAGCGGCAGGGTGCTTCCGCTCACGGAGCTCTCCGTCTCCCAGCCGCACATGGACTGACTCTCCTCCAGCGTCTTCCGCGAGCGCTCCAGGAGCTCCTCCCGCCTCTGTCTCCTCTTGGTTGTGGCCGAGTCCTCGCCGCGGCTCATCTCCACAATGTCATCTTTTGTTGCCTTGTTGTCCTCTCCAAGCCGCTTTGCCTGTTTCATCTTCCAGGTCTGGTAGGCTGTGAGGTTGACGTCCTCCAGTGCCGGAGTGCGGGCCTCAGCATCGCCCTCTCCCTGCTCCCCACTGCCCCATACACCCCCGGCTCTTTTCTCCCCATCCCTCCCTTCATCGTTCTTATTCCAGCCAAACTGGATCCTCTTCACCCTCCAGCGCTCCAGGGGAGTTAGGTTCTCCTTGTTCCTCTTGCAGAAGTTGTACATGGAGCTGGTGTCCGAGAGCACGCTCTCCACGTCGTCCTCAATTGTCTGCTTCTTATTTTCTGTCCCCTCCATCGCCGTGCTCTCACTGTTGTTGTCATCGTCCTTCTTGCGGTAGCGCGCCGCCGCCTGCTCCTCGATCTCCTTCAGACGCTGCTTCCAAAGGTCAGAGTAGCTGCTGCAACTGGCCGTGGACACTGATTCTGAGGGGGAGCGCCGTGGGTGCCGCTTCAGGCGCTCCTTCATGGCCTGGACGTCCTCGCTGGTCACGCTCTCCAGGTCTTCTGGTGCCCCAGGACCCCGCATGCCCCCCAGGAGAGACTCCTCGTCCCCAGCCTCGCTCATCAGCTGTTGCTCCCACCACTCCTCGCTCTGGTACTTCTCGTTCCTCCTCTGCCACTCGCGGATCATGCTCATGCCATCTTCATCCCCATCCTCTGCATCCTCCCCACCGTTGCCAGCGTCTTTTCCAGGCAGGGCCAGGCCCTCTATCGTCTCTGCCCGTTCCAGGCCCATCCGCTGCCCTCCAAAAACACCGTCCCTAAGTGCGGCGGCTGCGGCAGACGAGGCCACACTACTCATCACGCTTTGGCTGTCCTCCTCCTCCTCCATCATGATGGAGTGGGCCTTCACGTCCATCATGCTCTCTTCGTCGTCAAACAGGTGGGCGCGAGTGTGGGCGTCGATGACGGAGCACTGGCTGAGGGTGTCGTCATCATCGTCATCACGCTCCTCTAGTAGCGTCTCGTTGAGTTGACGCAGCTGCTTTAGGAAGCCCTCGTTGGGGTTGATGGGTCGCTTCTTCCTCAGAGTGGTCAGTGCCTCCATGATGGTCATGTGTTGGAAAATCATGAGGTAGGCGGCCACCAGCACAGCGGAGCGGCTCTCGCCCATCATAGAGGACACCAGGACCTTACCTGCAGGAGAAGAAGACAAAAACACACTTCCATTGGTTACCCTTGACATAAGAAATAACTATTTTTCAGGGTTTATATATAGTTAATTAAAGATACATTTGCAACATAAGGGATGAGCAAATCACAATAGTGATTTCATGAATCTGAAAGCATTAGGTACCAGTTTGATGATAACAGCTGTAGGAGGCTAATACATTTTATGTGCAGGTAGAGCAGCATGAGGATTGCTCTGCAATGACACTCTATAACCAGCAGAGGGCTGTAATTCCCTTCCAGTTGTGACTGGGTCACTCCTAAGCACTGTACCCCCCCAGCTATAAACTCTGACATCATAACCCATGATATGATAACCCCCAAGGTGCCAGCTTTGAAATGTGATACGTTGCTTACTCCCTCCCTGTAGCGGAAAGGACAGCGAGGCCCCGCAGACCCAAACCAATGACAAGAATACTAGTCACTACTGCCTGACATTTAACCTGATTCTTAACAGCTATGTGTTTAATTAACTCAGAAGAGGTCAGTGAATCTAATCTATTTGTGGTTTAATTAGAGTTGGGGCGGAGGGGGGGGGGTTTGCTTTAGAAGATGATTCACCCGCCTAAACAGAGGCCAGATATAGCTAGGCTATCCCTGTCCATTGAGTGACCTCCCTAAAATAAGACTGACAGCCACCCCTGGTTATGATGAGTAATTAAGAGTAGTCTATATATTAGTCTAGAATCTAGATGGAACTCCAAGCAGTCTCTGGATTGGTCTAGAGATGGAATTTCAAGCCTCATCATCACTGGGTCCAGTTAAACCAAAGCAAACAATCCAGAGATTGGTTCTACTATGTCCAGGTCAGCCCAGACTCAACGCCAATGGAAATGGGAGAAAAACATGAGATCACACAAGAAGACGTTCATATCGTATCCATTAAATATCCTGGTAATAGCTCTCCCTTGCTGTCTGATAGGCTAGGTGGAAATTTCACCATATTACTTTCAAATCCTGGTAGTTCTACAAATGCATAGGGTGTAGGGTCTAAGGCGGGTCCATTTAGATTTGGGCCTTGATCCACCAATAAGAACACACAAAAGAACACTGACTCACCCTTGTGTGTCAACAGGGCCTCATCCAGGAACTCAGCACAGGTTCTGAAGTGAGGGGAGATGTCAGACTCTGCAAAGTCATCTACCTCGATACCCATGTAGCTGATGTTCAAGCCAGCATAGAAGGCCTCCCCGGTGTAGACCCCGGTACCGTGGGCAGCGTTCAGGATGTGGGTGATACCCATGCGCTTCAGACGAGCTTTATTGACAGCCACGGATCTGCAAAACAGAGGAAGGAACAAGCAACGCTGTTGTTGTTGTGGTCATATAGTCACGGTTATGAAATGGCTGGTAAGGACATGGAGTATCCATGACCCGAAACAGACTGCAATACACAGGCCTCTTTTACAAATATTATAAACTGGGTGGTTCGAGGGATGAATGCTGACTGGCTGACAGCCGTGGTATATCAGACCGTATAACACGGGTATGACAAAACATGTCTTTTTACTGCTCTAATTATGTTGATAACCAGTTTATAATAGCAATAAGGCACCTCGGGGATTTGTGGTATATAGCCAATATACCACGGCTAAGGGCTGTGTCCAGGCACTCTGCGTTGTGTTGTGCGTAAGAACAGCCCTTAGCCGTGGTATATTGACCATATACCACACCCACTCGGGCCTTGTTGCTTAATTATACCGTAGGAGGTGAACAGCTATCTATCTGTCAATCTATTGACACTCAGTGAAGTAGTCTATGGTGGAAGTGAGGTGGGGGTAAATCTAGCTGGCATGATGTTCCATGAGCTATGCATATATTACTGTATTTTGAAGGGCAGAGCATGTGTGTGTGTGTGTGCTTGTGTGTGATGGGTGTGTGGGGATATGTAATGCATACAGTAACTTCCATGGCACAGTGAGTGACTCACTTCTCAGCGATGAATATGTTGTTCCACACCTCGTCCACGGGGTTGTTGGGGGCCTCCAGGCGGTCTTGTACCATGGCCCGCTGGATGTCCATCACACAGGGGGTGTTATAGGGGCTGCGGTCATCGATCATGTCCTTCACCCGGTTGTACAGGTCCTCCACCATCAGCTGTTCCGCTGTCTCCAACATGCTGTCTGGGGT
The DNA here is from genome assembly GCF_045679555.1 of Salvelinus alpinus. Taxonomy (NCBI): domain Eukaryota; kingdom Metazoa; phylum Chordata; class Actinopteri; order Salmoniformes; family Salmonidae; genus Salvelinus; species Salvelinus alpinus. The sequence continues at coordinate 62,869,035 of NC_092095.1, read as the reverse complement.
ACTCTCTGCCCTGATACCCCGTTGTGGGAGCTCTGAGGAAAGGAAAGAGCAGACTATTCAGATACACACACACACACACACACACACACACACACACACACACACACACACACACACACACACACACACACACACACACACACACACACACACACACACACACACACACACACACACACACACACACACACACACCCTACTGTCTAATCCACAATATTACATAATTCATTGCATCTAAACGTGTAAGTAGGCTACAGACAATGGCTAGATTGAAGGAAATAACTTTGTGCTGCAAAAATCCCCACCCTCTGTGTCAGTCTTTACAAACCATACCAGGAGTATGTCACATTTGCAGACAGCATCCGTTAAGGATAGACAGCTGCTGCAGGGACACACTGTTAGAAAGCAAAGTAACCTATTCAAAGTTAGCTAGGAGCATAATTGTGGTGTGTGGGCGAACGCATTACCCCAATCAGGCAGTCTAGCTATGTATAATAGCTTGGACGTCTCTAGCTGGATATTGCCATAATGAACACATTGTATTCTCAGGTAGGAGATAGAGGTGATTACTCTAACGCTACAGTATAATCAAATCAAACTTTATTTGTCACATGCGCCGAATACAACAAGTGTAGACCTTACTGTGGAATGCTTACTTACAAGCCCTTAATAACCTCATAAGGATCCGCCCCCTTTTTTTTTTTTTAATGGCTTAAAATTACATACCCAAATCTAACTGCCTGTAGCTGAGGACCTGAAGCAAGGATATGCATATTCTTGATATCATTTGAAAGTAAACACTTTGAAGTTCTTGGAAATGTGAAAGGAATGTAGGAGAATATAACACATTAGATCTGGTAATGCAAGAGAAAGGCCATAATGTATTATTCCAGCACAGGTGCAATTTAGATTTTGGCCACTAGATGACAGCAGTGTATGTGCAAAGTTTTAGACTGATCCAATGAACCATTGTATTTCTGTTAAAAAGGTTGTATGAAAACTGCCCAAATGTGCCTAATTTGTTTATTAATAACTTTTCAAGTTCAAAACTGCACCCCTCCAAAAATAGCATGGTATTCTTTCACTATAATAGCTACTGTAAATTGGACAGTGCAGTTAGATTAACAAGAATTTAAGCTTTCTGCCAATATCAAATATGTCTATGTCCTGAGAAATGTTCTTGTTACTTTCAACCTCATGCTAATCGCATTAGCCTACGTTAGCTCAAACGTCCCGTGTGGGACCAACAGTGCAGTTCAAGAAGAGTTAAGAACATATATACCAAATAAACTGAAGTAAAATTTTTTTTTAAAGTAACACAATAAAATAACAATAACGAGGCTATATACAGGGGGTACCGAGTCAGTGTGCAGGGGTACAGGTTAGTTGACGTAATTTGTACATGTAGGTAGGGGTGAAGTGACTATGCATAGATAATAAACAGCGAGTAGCAGCAGTGTACAAAACAAATGGAGGGTGGGGGGGTGTCAATGTAAATAGTCCGGTGGCCATTTGATTAATTGTTCAGCAGTCTTATGGCTTGGGGGTAGAAGCTATTAAGACTTGGCGCTCCGGGACCGCTTGCCGTGTGGTAGCAGAGAAAACAGTCTATGACTTGGGTGACTGGAGTCTCTGACAAATTTATGGGCTTTCCTCTGACACCGCCTATTATATAGGTCCTGGATAATAGAGCATTGGCGTGCACGCTGTATGTATTCAAGGTCTCTCTGGAGTGTCTTGGATTGATTATTGAAGTGCTTTTTAAGCAAAATACAATTAACCCTTGTATGTAATATAAGTATCTTTGTCAGGCCGAAGAGAAGTACCTTTGTCCGAGACATTGTGTAATGCAATGCAACCAAAATTGGCCTTCGGGGACAATAAAGTTCTATTGAATTGAATGGGGACAAACCACAGAACTAAACTGCTTTATCTCTATGGGACAAATACAATATGTACTGGAGCCAAGCACTCCCAATGTGCTTGGCACCAGTACAGTATTTTTTTAAACTAGGCAAGTCAGTTAAGAGCAAATTCTTATTTACAATGACAGCCTACGAGGGACCAGTGGGTTATTTTTACCTTGTCAGCTCTGGGATTTGATCCAGCAACCTTTTGGTTACTGGCCCAACGTTCTAACCACTAGGCTACCACTAGGCTACCTGCTGCCCCAAGGTGCTCTCTGTATAAGGTGAACCTGCAAACATGACTAGTGGTGGCTGTTTTTCCCCGGCTTTCTTTGTGGTTCCACCCTTCAACTTTCTTTAACCTTTCGAGAGCTTGGGACTTTAAGGTTCTATCTGTATTTTTGTCAACATGTAGTTATTGACAGCCTTGTTCTGTTCAATGTTCTCTACCTATACAGTAGTCTAAATACCTCAATTCATGTTAAGTTCAAAAGAATACAAGATAAAAGTAGTTCAAACTACTCATTCAAACCAATGAGGGTTCAGAACTTTAAAGCCAATTATCTCAGAATCATCTTTTTCTAGATAGAACCTTATAGTCCGAAGCGCTCACTTTGTCGACAGCCATGCTATTCTAGATGAACAGCATTTATAAAATTGGATTCTGCCAATATGAAAGCTTTCATTTAGATGTTTTAAATCATAATGTTCAGATCCACTCACCAAGCCACAAAAACAGCATGTGAGTTATGTGTGGTTGGTGGAATGAATCTGTGTCTCACCCTCGTTGATGATTTGTTTGGCAGCTATAGCTGAGGACAGGTGAATGGGCTCCATATAGATGCTCTCGGCATCCGACCCTGATATCATGGAGAATCTGGACTCAGAGATCACGGAGAAACTGCAAAAGTATAGAGACATAGTCATAACCATATAAATATAATTACTAAGCAGACCGGGGGGGGCAAATATATGTAATGTCAAAAACTGGAGGTGTGATTGATTTAGCCTGACATGCAGGGTGGGCGGAGATGAAACTTTTGGGACTATTAAACAGCTTGGAAAATTCCAGAAAATGATGTAATGGCTTTAGAAGCTTCTGATAGGCTAACTGACATAATTTGAGTCATTGGGAGGTGTACCTGTGGATGTCTTTCAAACTCAGTGCCTCTTTGCTTGACATCATGGGAAAATCAAAAGAAATCAGCCAAGACCTCAGAAAATATTTGTAGACCTCCACAAGTCTGGTTCACCCTTGAGAGCAATTTCCAAACGCCTGAAGGTACCACGTTCATCTGTACAAACAATAGTACGCAAGTATAAACACCATGGGACCACGCAGCCGTCATACCGCTCAGGAAGGAGACGCGTTCTGTCTTCTAGAGATGAACGTACTTTGGTGGGAAAGTGCAAATAAATCTCAGAACAACAGCAAAGGACCTTGCGAAGATGCTGGAGGAAACAGGTACAAAAATATCTATATCCACAGTAAAACGAGTCCTATATCGACATAACCTGAAAGGCCACTCAGCAAGGAAGAAACCACTGCTCCAAAACCGCCATAAAAAAACCTGAATACGGTTTGCTAATGCACATTGGAACAAAAATTGTACTTTTTGGAGAAATGTCTTCTGGTCTGATGAAACAAAAATAGAACTGTTTGGCCATAATGACCATCGTTATGTTTGGAGGAAAAAGGGGGAGGCTTGCAAGCCGAAGAATACCATCCCAACCGTGAAGCATAGGGGTGGCAGCATCATGTTGTGGGGGTGCTTTGTTACAGGAGGGACTGGCGCACTTCACAAAATAGATGGCATCATGAGGTAGGAAATGTATGTGGATATATTGAAGCAACATCTCAAGACATCAGTCAGGAAGTTAAAGCTTGGTCACAAATGGGTCTTCCAAATGGACAATGACCCCAAGCATGCTTCCAAAGTTGTGGCAAAATGGCTTAAGGACAACAAAGTCAAGGTATTGGAGTAGCCATCACAAAGCCCTGACCTCAATCCTATAGAAAATTTGTGGGCAGAACTTAAAAAGCGTGTGCGAGCAAGGAGGCCTACAAACCTGACTCAGTTACACCAGCTCTGTCAGGAGGAATGGGACAAAATTCACCCAACTTATTGTGGGACGCTTGTGGAAGGCTACCCGAAACGTTTGACCCAAGTTAAACAATTTAAAGGCAATGCTACCAAATACTAATTGAGTGTATGTAAACTTATGACCCACTGGGAATGTGATGAAAGAAATAAAAGCTGATATAAGTCATTGTCTATACTATTTTTCTGACATTTCACATTCTTCAAATAAAGTGGTGATCCTAACTGACCTAAGACAGGGAATTGTTACCAGGATTAAATGTCAGTTATTGTGAAAAACTGAGTTGAAATGTTTTTGGGTAAGGTGTATATAAACTTCCGACTTCAACTGTATGTATTTGACCCAGGTCTAGTGTGCATCATAGTGTGTGACAGTAGTAATCAGTTCTTGTGAGCACTTCTGATGAAAGACGTTCTATGGACCAAATTGTGCTTGGAAGCTGAATTGAAGTTGAACAATACATTTATTTAACAAACTATTAGAGCCCTGGGTGGGTCGTTTCCCATTACAGAACTACAAGAACAGTGGGTCACCACGTATGCTTACCTGCTGGGGGAGGGACAGCGGAGATAGTGGGACTGAATAGATTTGACCTTAGTCGCCTCCTTTTCACTCTCTCCATCAGGCACCGTCTGATCGCCCTCGCTCGGTGACGCCATGGCAACGCAATCCTTCCTTTCTTGTCTTCAAGGATGTGGGAAACAGAAATTCCTCTTTTGATTCACAGAGGAAATTCATTGGTGAAACAAGCTCAGATTAGAATTCAAGGAATGTACTACAGGACAAAACACAAACTATTGCAGACACAAATACACACAGAAAATGGTTGATAGTTACTCTGTTTTCACTGGATTCCCAAACACAATTATGTGTGTTATGAAAGCAGACATTACTCTTTCAAAAAAATACAGTTCTTGATCCCGGAAAGATGTTCCAGGAAATCTGAATGTCTCTGCCATTACCATAACATTAAGTGCTAACCTTGCCTCATCAGAAGTGCATCGTTCTAACATATTGCTATTTCTTCACAGCCACATAAACATCTGAGACACACAGCCTCCATTTGTGGATCATGACAGACTACAGAGATGAAAAAAGGCTGTATCAACTGTTCATCACATAAGCCCAGTAAATATGATGATGGACGTATGCTTCATCACGCTGAACCCTACTGATAGTCAACAGGTAGTCACTCACTGTCACAACTGAAAAACTGCAATCATCTGAGATTATACTGAAAGCATGAATGTGTGTATGTGTTGTGTGTGTGTGTGTGTGTGTGTGTATGTGTGTGTGTGTGCATGTCAGCCTGAGTATTTATTTTTAGCAACAAGGACAGCTGCACAGAGCCTTCAGGCCCAGTGGTGTGACAGAGCAGTGAAAAGAGGGTGAAGACACCACAGTTCTGTCCCGTAACCACCCCTCCCCCCACAAAGGTGAACCTAACCTCGACCCCTAACCCCAGACGTTGTCTCTTACCTGAGCTGGTTTTAGCTGTGGTCCGCCTTTCACTGTCGGGACGTTGGGACTGTGGGATTGTAGGGGGCCAGGAGAGGGACCTAAACCAAACTTATAAGAGAGTCTCCAACCCTATCTGCCGCCCCCTCCCCCACCCTTACCCCTCTGTGGACACTCCCCCTGACACCTTACACCCCTGTGACATCACCACAGCTTCTCTCAGAGGAACATTATTAACCCTGTGAACCTGGGGTCCAGCCAAGTCCAGATACAAAGTTGCAGCAATTGGTTACACACACACACACACAAATATCTGTTTATTTAGATGGACAATGGATGCACGTCCGATTAGTTTTATAAACCTGTTATTATTTGTCTGTGTATGTGTATGTGTGTGTGTGTGTGTGTGTGTGTGTGTGTGTGTGTGTGTGTGTGTGTGTGTGTGTGTGTGTGTGTGTGTGTGTGTGTGTGTGTGTGTGTGTGTGTGTGTGTGTGTGTGTGTGTGTTTGATTGTCATTCTATTTAGGGGGTCTGCAGTCTGTGTTATCTCGAGCTGACAATGTGTCTGGCTCTAAATATATATATATACAGTGGGGAGAACAAGTATTTGATACACTGCCGATTTTGCAGGTTTTCCTACTTACAAAGCATGTAGAGGTCTGTCATTTTTATCATAGGTACACTTCAACTGTGAGAGACGGAATCTAAAACAAAAATCCAGAAAATCACATTGTATGATTTTTAAGTAATTAATTTGCATTTTATTGCATGACATAAGTATTTGATCACCTACCAACCAGTAAGAATTCCGGCTCTCACAGACCTGTTAGTTTTTCTTTAAGAAGCCCTCCTGTTCTCCACTCATTACCTGTATTAACTGCACCTGTTTGAACTCGTTACCTGTATAAAAGACACCTGTCCACACACTCAATCAAACAGACTCCAACCTCTCCACAATGGCCAAGACCAGAGAGCTGTGTAAGGACATCAGGGATAAATTGTAGACCTGTACAAGGCTGGGATGGGCTACAGGACAATAGCCAAGCAGCTTGGTGAGAAGGCAACAACTGTTGGCACAATTATTAGAAAATGGAAGAAGTTCAAGATGACGGTCAATCACCCTCGGTCTGGGGCTCCATGCAAGATCTCACCTCGTGGGGCATCAATGATCATGAGGAATGTGAGGGATCAGCCCAGAACTACACGGCAGGACCTGGTCAATGACCTGAAGAGAGCTGGGACCACAGTCTCAAAGAAAACCATTAGTAACACACTACGCCGTCATGGATTAAAATCCTGCAGCGCACGCAAGGTCCCCCTGCTCAAGCCAGCGCATGTCCAGGCCCGTCTGAAGTTTGCCAAAGACCATCTGGATGATCCAGAGGAGGAATGGGAGAAGGTCATGTGGTCTGATGAGACAAAAATAGAGCTTTTTGGTCTAAACTCCACTCGCCGTGTTTGGAGGAATAGAAGGATGAGTACAACCCCAAGAACACCATCCCAACCGTGAAGCATGGAGGTGGAAACATCATTCTTTGGGGATGCTTTTCTGCAAAGGGGACAGGACGACTGCACCGTATTGAAGGGAGGATGGATGGGGCCATGTATCGCGAGATCTTGACCAACAACCTCCTTCCCTCAGTAAGAGCATTGAAGATGGGTTGTGGCTGGGTCTTCCAGCATGACAACGACCCAAAACACACAGCCAGGGCAACTAAGGAGTGGCTCCGTAAGAAGCATCTCAAGGTCCTGGAGTGGCCTAGCCAGTCTCCAGACCTGAACCCAATAGAAAATCTTTGGAGGGAGCCGAAAGTCCGTATTGCCCAGCGACAGCCCCGAAACCTGAAGGATCTGGAGAAGGTCTGTATGGAGGAGTGGGCCAAAATCCCTGCTGCAGTGTGTGCAAACCTGGTCAAGAACTACAGGAAACGTATGATCTCTGTAATTGCAAACTAAGGTTTCTGTACCAAATATTCAGTTCTGCTTTTCTGATGTATCAAATACTTATGTCATGCAATAAAATGCAAATTAATTAATTAAAAATCATACAATGTGATTTTCTGGATTTTTGTTTTAGATTCCTTCTCTCACAGTTGAAGTGTACCTATGATAAAAATTACAGACCTCTACATGCTTTGTAAGTAGGAAAACCTGCAAAATTGTCAGTGTATCAAATACTTGTTCTCCCCACTGTATATAGAGAGAATACAGGCTAGTCAAATATATATATATATATATATATATAGAGAGAGAGAGAATGCAGGCTAGTCACTGGGTCAGGCTCTCACACCTACCTAAGGACACACAGAGACACATACACACACTGAGACACACATAGACACACAAACACACTGAGACATACACACAAACACAGAGAAACACACAGAGACACAAACAGAAACACAGACACACACACAGAGACATGCACAGCCACACATAGAGACACACACACAGAGACACACACACACTGAGACAAACAAAGACACGCACACACACACACACACACACACACACACACACACACACACACACACACACACACACACACACACACACACACACACACACACACACACACACACACACACACACACACACACACACACAGAGAGACACACACACCAAGACACACACACATACAGTACCAGTCAAAAGTTTGGACTAACCTACTCATTCAAGGATTTTTCTTTATTTTTACTGTTTTCTACATTGTAGAATGATAGTGAAGACATGAAAACTATGAAATTACACATATGGAATCATGTAGTAACCAAAAAAGTGTTAAACAAATAAAAATATATTCTAAATTTGAGATCCTTCAAAGTAGCCACCCTTTGCCTTGATGACAGCTTTGCACATTCTTGGCATTCTCTCAACCAGCTTCACCTGGAATGCTTTTCCAACAGTCTTTTATGTAAATTTTTATATACTTTGTTTTTATTGTAGGAACACGAAGAAAGTACAAATAAAGTAAAATAAAAGAACAACAAAAAAGATCTGGCAGTTACAGTGCACTTCTTCATACCTTCATCATATTAGTTACATTGACATCTTTGAATTAGACCTTTTTCAAGTACGAAACCCATTTTCCCAGTATTCCTGACCTCTCTCCTCTTGTGTTCTTAAAGAGCGAAGGTCATGTGGCTCCATATGGTGTATTTCTTTAGCAATGTCTATCCATTGTGTCACTGTGGGAGGGTCTTTTTGTAGCCATTTCCTAGTGATAGCCTTTTTACTGGCTGCCAGTAGGACCTTCAAGAAGTACTTTTCTCTATTGCGTAAGTTATCAGGTATTTCACCCAAGTACAAAGAAATTAATGTTTGTTCTATGTCAAATCCTATTATTTTCCAATGTTAGATCTTATTTCTCCCCAGTAGGTTTCGATTGCGGGGCAAGTCCAAAAGATATGAGAGTGATCCACCCTCGATAGGCCGCATTCTCTCCAACAAGGATGTAGGGAGCCAGTCTGTTTTGATTTCAGTTTAGGTGTTATGAAGAAACGTACAACATTCTTCCAACAGAATTCTCTCCATGATCTTGAGTTGGTGGAGCTTTGTTGAGTCTCTAATATGTTCAACCATGTTTCATCAGTTATTTCAATGTCAAGTTCCTCCTCCCATTTCTTTTTAATATAGTTTGTAGAATGTTTCTTTGAGGATTGAATACCCAAGTAGAGATTTGAGAGAGTTTTTCTGTTACTCCGCAAGTCGTATGGGTTAGTGAATACTTGGATTAATTTTGGAGGTGCTCGAGGGTCAGTCACTTTTATCTCCCTTAAAGAAATAGTGTCGAACTTGTAGGTATCTGTAATCCAAGCCATGTTTTTTTTACTTAGGTCCTGGAAGTTATCTAGGTCCCCATTCCTTATAATTGTACTGAATGATGTGATGCCTTTCTGCGTCCATTGTTTAAATCTGCTGTCCTGAGTTGCAGGGATGAAGCTGGGGTCGTATGCGGGCCAACTCAGCAGTTTGACCTCTCTGTCTAAATGATTTTGCTTAACTACCCTAAACCATGTCTCCAGAGAGAAATTAATCCACTGATTTTGTCTACCCTATATTTCTATTACCATGTCCTTATTTCTCAAAACTGACTGTATGGGTGTCTCTGTATGGGTGTCTCTGTCAAAGTAGTCTCCATGTCTTTCCATTTGGATTCGTATTGTGAATTGCACCAACACACCAGAGGTCTCATTGGGCTGACACATAATAATCTTTTAGGTTTGGTAAGGCCACACCCCCACAGTTGTTTGGTAATTGTAATGTTGTATATCTAGTTCTTGGTCTCTTACTGTTCCAGATAAACCTTGATATCCGTTTATCCCTAAACTGTTTAGGTGCGATTTCTATGGGCAGTGATTGGAACAAGTACAGTAACCTTGGCAGGATGTTAATTTTGATTGTTTCCATTCTACTACTAAGATCTAAAGGAAGTGAACTCCACCTGTCCAGGTCATCATATATTTTCTTGTTGATGTGATCGTAATTCATGTGATAAAGTTTGGTTGTATCTTTTGGTAGATATACTCCAAGATATTTAATGGATGAAGAGGTCCAGGTGAAGTTATACCTACTCTTCAGCTCTTCCTGTGGGGTAGAATTATATACTAGGGCTTTGGTCTTGTGTACGTTAAGCACATACCCTGAATATGTTCCAAATGTTTGTAGAACATCCACCAATCTAGGTACACTTGAGCCTGGGTCTTTAAGGAATAACAGAACGTCATCAGCATACATGCATATCTTATGTTCAATGTCTCTTATTGTTATTCCCTCTAAGGTTGGGTCCTGTCTTATTGCCTGTGCTAATGGTTCGAGGTACAAGGAGAAAAGCGTGGGTGAAAGATTACAGCCTTGTCTTGCTCCTCGCTCTAATTTTATCGTTGGTGACTAATGTCCATTTATCTTTATTCTAGCGGTCGGACACGAATACAGTGTTTTGATGCATTGTATCACTTCTTTGTTGAAACCAAATCTTTCCATAACTTGGAATAGGTAATCCCATCCCACTGAATCAAATGCTTTTTCTGCATCTAGACTGATTAATATTGCACTTGTCTTATTCTGAGTAATGTGGTCCATGACATGTAGTGTCTCCTTATGTTGTCTTGTGTCTGCCGATTTTGTATGAAACCGGTTTGATCTCAGTCAATCAATTCTGGGATTATGTTCTCCATTCTTTTGGCTATTATTGATGCATATAGTTTATAATCCGTGTTAAGAATTGCGATAGGTCTATATGAACTGCATTCCTTCTTATCCTTACCCTCTTTTGGGATTACAGATATGATGTCCTCTCTCCACGACGGTGGGAGACCCCCCTCCCGCAGAGTCCAGTTAAAACAGGCCTTAAGTAGAGGTGTAAGTTGTTCTCTGAAGGTCTTGAACCATTCTGAAGGGAAGCCATCAGGGCCTGGAGACTTGTTTACTTTTAGTTGAGATGTTGCTTTATTAATTTCTTCAGTGGTTATTTCTGAAGTTAGTCTATCATTTTGCTCTGTCCCAATTGAGGGGAGATCAAGTGAGTTCAAAAATTACTCTATTGTCTGTGCATCTGCCTTCTCTGGTTGCTTGTACAGATTTGTGTAATATGATTCAAATGCTTTCTTTATTTCATCTATTTTGCATGTGATCTTCTTTGTTTTGGGATCTTTTATTTTGAAAATGGTATTCTGTGCTTGTTGTTTCCTGAGTCTCCATGCTTGTAATTTGGTTGCCTTTGAGTCTGCTTCATAATATCGTTCTCTATAAATCTGGTCAATTTCCTGTTTTACATTTTGAATCTCTGGTAATATAAGAGGGTCTTTGTATTGACTATGAGATCGTTCTAAGTTTCTTAGGGTTTCCTGTAATTTCAGCAGTTTCTGTGCTTTAATCTTTTTCTTGAGAGATGATGTGGCTTTGATCTTTCCTCTAATAACCGCCTTAGCTGCATCCCACAATGTAGCAGGGGATACTTCCCCATTATCATTATTCTCCAGATAGATGTTCAATTTTGTCTTTATTGATTCCTTGAATGCTGGATCATTCAGCATGCTTGTATTAAGTCTCCATATAGTATTTCTTGGTTTGCTATCAAGGTGTAGAGTAAGGTAAACTCTATTATGATCTGATAAGTCGCTCTGCCAGATCCTACAATCCTTAAGCCTGTGTCTATCTGCACTGTACATAAAAAATAGTCTAACCTGGAGTATTCAGTGTGGCGGGCTGAGTAAAAAGTATATTCCTTATCGGTCTTGTGGGTGTCACGCCATACATCTAGCAGTCCTAGATCCTGCAGTATCCTATTGATCTTTTTAGCAACTAGACTCATTTTCCTATTTTGATTTGTGCTGTCCAATTTTGAGTTTAAAATTTTGTTAAAATCCCCTCCACAGATAAGAGTGCCTGTCACGTTCCTGACCTGTTTTCTCTTGTTTTGTATGTGTTTAGTTGGTCAGGGCGTGAGTTGGGGTGGGCATTCTATGTTATGTAGTTCTATGTTGGTTTAAATGGGTTGCCTGATATGTGTCACGAGTCCCGCCGAAGATGGTGCCTCTTCCTGTTCGGGCGGCGCTCGGCGCTCGTCGTCACCGGCCTACTAGCTGCCATCGATTTCTTTTCCTTTTGTTTCTGTTAGTTTGGGCTGATTGGGTGCACCTGTTTTGAGTTTAGTTTTGTGGGTTGGTTATTTAAGGGAAGTAAGCCCGCTGGGTTTTGTGCGGGCTTGTTATTCTGTTTTTTGGTGGTGGTGATTTAGATAGTGGATTCTGTCCTATATATGTTGGACTGTATTTTTGACGCGCCCTTTGTTGTGTGGCGTAGCCTTCTCATTTGATTATTTCTGGTTTAAATAATAAATTCCACTTGCTCGGAACTCCCTGCTCTCTGCACCTGACTCCTTCATCTCACCATTGGAATTGTAACAGAAGCCCGCACCGTACATGGAGTCAGCAGAAGCAGCAACCACCCCTCTTCCATCGATGGAGGAGCGTGTCCTCCATCACACCGCCGTACTCCATAGGATTGGGTCGGCAATGGACATGATGATGGAGAGAATGGAGCGATGGGAGAGGAGTGGTTTCCCGACGACTACCCCAGCTCCTTCACGGACGTCGCAACCTACTCCTTCCACGTCGGCGTCTGGTTCCGGCGCGTTGCGTCTCGCGCTCCCGAGGGAGTACAACGGAGCGGTGGCTGGGTGTCAGGGGTTTTTGCTCCAGTTGGATCTTTACTTGGCTACTGTTCATCCGACTCCCTCGGGAGAGGAGAGTGTTAGCTTCCTCATCTCCTGTCTGACGGGTAGAGCCCTGGAATGGGCTAACGCGGTCTGGAACGGTCCAGACTCGGTTCGAGACCACTACCCAGAGTTCACCCGCCGCATTCGGGCCGTATTTGACCATCCTCAGGAGGGCCGTGCGGTGGGTGAGCGACTGTTCCACCTCAGACAGGAGACGAGGAGTGCGCAAGACTTCGTGTTGGAGTTCCGGACCTTGGCTGCTGGTGCGGGGTGGAATGACAGGGCCCTGATGGACCATTACCGATGTAGCCTTCGGGAGGACGTCCGTCGGGAGCTAGCTTGTCGGGACAATACACTCTCCCTCGATGAGCTGATTGACATGTCAATACGACTGGACAACCTGCTAGCTGCCCGCGGGCGTTCAGAGGGGGTCCTGTCAGTTCCACCTCCCAGCCCTCCCGCTCCAACTCCGATGGAGTTGGGAGGAGCTGCATCTAGGGGGACCGGAGGAGGTGGCTTCTCTTGCACCTATTGTGGCCGGAGAGGACACACTTCGGATCGGTGCTGGAGGAGTCCATCTGGGAGTCGGGATGGCAGGCGGATGGCAGGCGGGATGGCAGGCGGAATAGTAGGCACAAGACTCACCCAGAGCTCCCTGTTGGTCACATGTTTTTGGTTATTTTTTTCCCTGCGTTTTTCCCCGCTCTTCAGCATAAGGCGCTAGTCGACTCAGGCGCAGCTGGGAGTTTTATGGATCGCGGACTCGCCCGTAAGTTGGGTATTCCGCTGGTGCAGATAGACCCACCTTTTCCCGTGCACTCCCTAGATAGCCGACCGTTAGGGTCAGGGCTGGTCAGGGAGGCCACGATTCCGCTGGACATGGTAACCCAGGGGGATCATAGGGAGCAGATCAGTTTTTACCTAATTGATTCACCTGGGTTTCCAGTGGTGTTGGGGGTTCCCTGGCTAGCCATTCACAATCCCCACATTTCCTGGAGACAGGGAGCTCTTCAGGGGTGGTCAGACGAGTGTTCAGGTAGGTGTGTGGGAGTTTCCATCGGTGCCACGTCGGTGGAGAGTCCAGACCAGGTTTCCACTGTGCGCATTCCCCCAGAATATGCCGATTTGGCTATCGCTTTTAGTAAGACAAAAGCGACCAAATTACCACCTCATCGACGGTGGGATTGCGTGATAAACCTCCAGGCGAACGCTGCACTTCCCAGGAGTCACGTGTACCCATTGTCACAGGAGGAGACGTTGGCTATGGAGACATACAGTGGGGAGAACAAGTATTTGATACACTGCCGATTTTGCAGGTTTTCCTACTTACAAAGCATGTAGAGGTCTGTCATTTTTATCATAGGTACACTTCAACTGTGAGAGACGGAATCTAAAACAAAAATCCAGAAAATCACATTGTATGATTTTTAAATAATTAATTTGCATTTTATTGCATGACATAAGTATTTGATCACCTACCAACCAGTAAGAATTCCGGCTCTCACAGACCTGTTAGTTTTTCTTTAAGAAGCCCTCCTGTTCTCCACTCATTACCTGTATTAACTGCACCTGTTTGAACTCGTTACCTGTATAAAAGACACCTGTCTACACACTCAATCAAACAGATTCCAACCTCTCCACAATAGCCAAGACCAGAGAGCTGTGTAAGGACATCAGGGATAAAATTGTAGACCTGCACAAGGCTGGGATGGGCTACAGGACAATAGGCAAGCAGCTTGGTGAGAAGGAAACAACTGTTGGGGCAATTATTAGAAAATGGAAGAAGTTCAAGATGACGGTCAATCACCCTCGGTCTGGGGCTCCATGCAAGATTTCACCTCGTGGGGCATCAATGATCATGAGGAAGGTGAGGGATCAGCCCAGAACTACACGGCAGGACCTGGTCAATGACCTGAAGAGAGCTGGGACCACAGTCTCAAAGAAAACCATTAGTAACACACTACGCCGTCATGGATTAAAATCCTGCAGCGCACGCAAGGTCCCCCTGCTTAAGCCAGTGCATGTCCAGGCCCGTCTGAAGTTTGCCAATGACCATCTGGATGATCCAGAGGAGGAATGGGAGAAGGTCATGTGGTCTGATGAGACAAAAATAGAGCTTTTTGGTCTAAACTCCACTCACCGTGTTTGGAGGAAGAAGAAGGATGAGTACAACCCCAAGAACACCATCCCAACCGTGAAGCATGGAGGTGGAAACATCATTCTTTGGGGATGCTTTTCTGCAAAGGGGACAGGACGACTGCACTGTATTGAGGAGAGGATGGATGGGGTCATGTATCGCGAGATCTTGGCCAACAACCTCCTTCCCTCAGTAAGAGCATTGAAGATGGGTCATGGCTGGGTCTTCCAGCATGACAACGACCCAAAACACACAACCAGGGCAACTAAGGAGTGGCTCCGTAAGAAGCATCTCAAGGTCCTGGAGTGGCCTAGCCAGTCTCCAGACCTGAACCCAATAGAAAATCTTTGGAGGGAGCTGAAAGTCCGTATTGCCCAGCGACAGCCCCGAAACCTGAAGGATCTGGAGATGATCTGTAGGGAGGAGTGGGCCAAAATCCCTGCTGCAGTGTGTGCAAACCTAGTCAAGAACTACAGGAAACGTATGATCTCTGTAATTGCAAACAAAGGTTTCTCTACCAAATATTAAGTTCTGCTTTTCTGATGTATCAAATACTTATGTCATGCAATAAAATGCAAATTAATTACTTAAAAATCATACAATGTGATTTTCTGGATTTTTGTTTTAGATTCCGTCTCTTATAGTTGAAGTGTACCTATGATAAAAATTACAGACCTCTACATGCTTTGTAAGTAGGAAAACCTGCAAAATCGGCAGTGTATCAAATACTTGTTCTCCCCACTGTATGTCACGGAAGCCCTGGGACAAGGGTTCATTCGGCCCTCCATGTCACCCGCTTCCTCAAGTTTCTTTTTTGTGAGAAAAAAGGAGGGAGGACTGCGTCCGTGCATTGATTATCGAGGTCTAAATTCAATCACAGTGGGATTTAGTTATCCACTACCTCTCATCGCTACGGCGATGGAATCATTCCACGGAGCGCGTTTTTTCACAAAACTGGACCTCAGGAGCGCGTATAATCTGGTGCGTATTCGGGGAGGAGACGAGTGGAAAACAGCGTTTAGTACCACATCAGGCCACTATGAGTACCTCGTCATGCCGTATGGGTTGAAGAATGCTCCAGCCGTCTTCCAATCCTTTGTAGATGAGATTCTCAGGGACCTGCACGGGCAGGGTGTGGTAGTATATATTGATGACATCTTGATCTATTCTGCCACACGCGCCGCGCATGTCTCCCTGGTGCGCAGGGTGCTTGGGTGACTGCTGGAGCATGACCTATACGTCAAGGCTGAGAAATGTGTGTTCTCCAAATCAGCCGTTTCCTTCCTGGGATATCGTATTTCCACCTCGGGGTTGGTGATGGAGTGTGACCGCGTTAACGCCGTGCGTAATTGGCCGACTCCGACCACGGTAAAGGAGGTGCAGCGGTTTTTAGGGTTTGCCAATTACTACCGGAGGTTTATCCGGGGTTTTGGTCAAGTGGCGGCGCCCATTACCTCACTGCTGAAGGGGGGGCCGGTGCGTCTACGGTGGTCGGCCGAGGCAGATGGAGCCTTCAACCAGTTGAAGGTAAGGTTTACTGAGGCTCCCGTATTGGCGCATCCGGACCCTTCGTTAGCGTTCATAGTGGAGGTGGATGCGTCCGAGGCTGGTGTTGGAGCCGTGCTATCACAGCGCTCGGGCACGCCACCGAAGCTCCGTCCCTGTGCTTTTTTTTCTAAGAAGCTGGGTCCGGCGGAGCGGAACTATGATGTGGGGGACCGGGAGTTGCTAGCTATGGTAAAAGCCCTGAAGGTGTGGAGACACTGGCTTGAGGGGGCTAAATACCCTTTTCTCATCTGGACTGACCACCGCAATCTGGAGTATATCCGAGAGGCGAAGAGATTGAATCCGCGTCAGGCTAGGTGGGCCATGTTTTTTACTCGTTTTCGATTTACAATCTCTTACCGACCAGGTTCCCTCAACACTAAGGCCGACGCGCTGTCTCGTCTTTATGACACGGATGACCGGTCCATCGATCCGACTCCCATCCTTCCAGCCTCTTGTCTGGTGGCCCCGGTGGTATGGGAGGTGGACGCGGACATCGAGCGGGCGTTAAGGGCAGAACCTGTGCCGTCCCAGTGTCCGACTGGCCTGAGGTACGTACCGCTTGGTGTTCGTGATCGATTGATTCGGTGGGCTCACACACTACCGTCTTCGGGTCATCCGGGGATTGAGAGGACAGTGCGGGGTCTTAGGGGGAAATACTGGTGGCCCACCTTGGCTAAGGACGTGAGATCCTATGTCTCTTCCTGCTCGGTATGCGCACAGAGTAAGGCTCCTAGGCACCTGCCGAGAGGGAAGTTACAACCCCTCCCGGTTCCACAACGGCCATGGTCTCATCTATCGGTAGATTTTCTGACTGATCTTCCCCCTTCACAGGGGAACACTACCGTTCTGGTCGTTGTGGATCGGTTTTCTAAGTCCTGTCGTCTCCTTCCATTGCCTGGTCTCCCTACGGCCCTACAGACTGCGGAGGCTCTATTTACCCACGTCTTCCGGCACTACGGGGTGCCGGAGGACATCGTATCTGATCGAGGTCCCCAGTTCACGTCCCGGGTGTGGAGGGCGTTTATGGAGCGTCTGGGGGTCTCGGTCAGCCTTACCTCTGGGTATCACCCCGAAAGTAATGGGCAGGTGGAAAGAGTGAACCAGGAGGTGGGTAGGTTTCTGAGGTCGTATTGCCAGGACCGGCCAGGAGAATGGGCGAGGTACGTCCCGTGGGCAGAGTTGGCCCAGAACTCGCTCCGCCACTCCTCTACTGACATGTCGCCATTTGAATGCGTACTGGGGTACCAGCCGGTCCTGGCTCCGTGGCATCAGAGCCAGACCGAAGCTCCTGCGGTGGAGGAGTGGGTACAGCGCTCTAGGGAGACCTGGCGGGCAGTCCAGGACTCTCTCAGGAAGGCCAGTGAACGGCAGAAGAAGAGCGCTGACCGCCACCGCAGTGAGGCCCCTGTGTTCGCACCAGGGGACAGGGTCTGGCTCTCGACCCGAAACCTGCCCCTCCGCCTGCCCTGCCGGAAGCTGGGGCCGCAGTGTGTGGGGCCATTTAAAGTCCTGAGGAGGATAAACGAGGTGTGTTATAGATTGCAACTCCCTTCTTACTATCGTATTAACCCCTCGTTTCATGTGTCTCTCCTCAGGCCGGTGGTAGCTGGTCCCCTTCAGGAAGGTGAGGTGCCGGAGGTCCCTCCGCCCCCTCTGGAAATCGAGGGGTCCCCGGCGTACACAGTACGAGTGATTCTGGACTCGAGACGCCGGGTGAGGGGCCTGCAGTACCTCGTTGACTGGGAGGGGTACGGCCCGGAGGAGAGGTGCTGGATACCGGGGAGAGACATTTTAGATCCTTCCCTCTTGGTTGATTTCCACCGTCGCCACCCGGATTGTCCTGCGCCTCGCCCTCCGGGTCGTCCTCGAGGCCGGGGTCGGCGCGCTGCGGGAGCCGCGCGTCAGAGGGGGGGGTACTGTCACGAGTCCCGCCGAAGATGGTGCCTCTTCCTGTTCGGGCGGCGCTCGGCGCTCGTCGTCACCGGCCTACTAGCTGCCATCGATTTCTTTTCCTTTTGTTTCTGTTAGTTTGGGCTGATTGGGTGCACCTGTTTTGAGTTTAGTTTTGTGGGTTGGTTATTTAAGGGAAGTAAGCCCGCTGGGTTTTGTGCGGGCTTGTTATTCTGTTTTTTGGTGGTGGTGATTTAGATAGTGGATTCTGTCCTATATATGTTGGACTGTATTTTTGACGCGCCCTTTGTTGTGTGGCGTAGCCTTCTCATTTGATTATTTCTGGTTTAAATAATAAATTCCACTTGCTCGGAACTCCCTGCTCTCTGCACCTGACTCCTTCATCTCACCATTGGAATTGTAACAATATGGTTCTCAATTAGAGGCAGGTGTTTTACATTTCCTCTGATTGAGAACCATATTAAGGTAGGATGTTCTCACTGTTTGTTTGTGGGTGATTGTCTTCCGTGTCTGTGTATGTCGCACCACACGGGACTGTTTCGGTTGTCGTTCGTGTATGTAGTCTGTTCCTGTTCGTGCGTTCTTCGTGTCTATGTAAGTTCTCATGTTTAGGTCAGTCTACGTCGTTTTGTTATTTTGTATCATTCAAGTGTAGATCGTGTCAGTGTTCGTCTTGTCAATAAATTCATTATGTCAGAATACCTCGATGCGTATTGGTCCGATCCCTGCTTCTCCTCTTCAGACGAAGAGGAGGAGAGCAACCGTTACAGTGCCAGAGGTTTCTGTGGCAATTAAATCAAACACCTTCCTGTAGAAGACCATGTCACTCCCTGGGGGTGCGTATACACTAAATAATGTAACTTCCTTGTTTTCCAGTTTACATTTAACAAGTATAAATCTACCCTCCTTGTCTTTTATTTCTGACATAAACTCAAAATTAACTGAATTTGGTGTCAAGATTGCAACTCCTACACATTTTGTAAGAAGAAAAAAAAGTGTTCCTATATCCCATTCCCTTGAGTTTCTCGTGTTCAGGTGTGGATAAGTCAGTTTCCTGCCAGAATAGTATGTCAACTCTCTCCCGTTTCATCTTTGCTATTACCTTACTTCTCTTGATGGCACTCCCCAGTCCATTTACATTGAGACTTATGACCTTAAATTCCCGATGATGCATCGATATAAATAAATAAAAACTGTGCACCATATCTGCCTGCTTATCTTGAGCCTAAAAATGAACGAAAATTCAAGAACGATAATTAAGTAAACCAAAGTGGGAAAATACTTTGGTATTTGGACTCCCATGTCAGAGGACTGTCTCTTGCCTCTGGGGTTTGAGGGGATGAGCCTGTCCGCAGGAGGGACCCCTCGCTCAGATATGAAAATGCGTGACGTAGTCACAAACAAGACCTGTTGGAACCGAAAATAATAAGGGCACCTATTTCGTCGCTTATACAAATCGGTTAATTACAAGTGAAAACTATATCGGTCATGCGTGCATATCATGAATCCTCCCCTTAATATGCCCTTCTGTCGCCCCGTTGTCAATGTGTCATTAATCATTAGTTAAAATATATGTTATTAACGTGACGCTACTTAGTGTGTTCATAAAGAACACACTTTTGGCTACTCACCCTTCTTCAGCATTGGGGGAAAATACGGGAGATATTTTACCTATTGCCATGTCAACCGTAACAACCCAACGTCTTAACAGCTCGCGGTAACTATTAATTCTGTGAAATCCGATTCAGTGTCTTCCATCTTCCCGTTGGAAATGCCTGAGTCTCTCTCAGATGTGAATGTCCTCTCGCCGAGGTGGTTTCCCTCTTTCTCCATGACCCTGCTTGTCGACAACGATCCATGGGAGAGCCTGCTCGAGTCTTTCCACCGGTGATGTCGCCTTTCTCCTGGCGGTATACTCCACTGGGAAGCCCCTCGACTTCAGGTCCTCAGCCGCCTCGTCTGCATGCTCGTATGTAACCGGGCCATATTCCAGAAATACACACATTTTTGCCGGGAATGGTGTTTGGAAGCGTATACCCTTGTCTTTAAGTGCTTTCTTAATGAAGCTAACAGGCTTTTTCCAGGTTGCATGTAAGACTTTCTCTTTGACTGAGAATGTTAGGAACCGTACTACTATGGATCTTGGTGGGGCGCCGCTGGGGGGTTTTGAGGCCAGAGCTCGGTGTGCTCTCTCCATTCCCAGGTCAATGTCGTCTTCAAGTATGTCCTTGAATAGACCCTCCACCAAGTTGGGCATAGAGTATTTTTCTGCCCCCTCTACTACGTTATAAAGTCTAATGTTGTTTCGACGTGAGAAACCTTAGAGTTCTGTTACTTCTGCCTGTAGTGCGTGTTGGTTTTTCAGTGACTGTTCAAGTTTTTCCTTGACTTCGGAGTTCCATGTGTCCGTTTCCCCAATGCGCTGTTCTGCGTCCCTCATTCTTGTAGATATGCTGTGAAGTTCTTCTTTGTTTTCTTTAAGTTTCTGGTTAATGTCCTTCTTGAACTCATTTAGTTATTTTCTTACATCTTCTCGAAGTTCCTCTCGTAAGCCTGTGAGTGCCTCGCGCAATTCCTCCTTTTTCACCTCATGAAATGAGGGTTCTTTTGCTGCTGCTATCTTATTTGCGCTAGCATTAGCCATCTCGGGTTCATCGACGATTATATCTTCTGCTGTGTTGTTACGGGCTGTTGTTGTAGCTCCGCGACCTTTTCCTATTTTCCCCTTTTCCATTTTGCGTAAGTTATTACAATGCTCAGAGTAAATACTTGAATTTAGGGGGGGAAAATACCCAACCGATGTGCAGTGCGAAAAACTAGGCAGCCATTTCCTAAGTTGCGTCACTGGAACCCCCTTTTCCAAAAGTCTTGAAGGAGTTCCCACATATGCTGAGCACTTATTGGCTGCTTTGCCTTCATTCTGCAGTCCAACTCATCTCAAACCATCTCAATTGGGTTGAGGTTGGGTGATTGTGGAGGCCAGGTCATCTGATGCAGCACTCCATCACTCTCCGTCTTGGTCAAATAGCTTTTACACAGCCTGGAGGTGTGTTTGGGTCATTGTACTGTTGAAAAACAAATTATAGTCTCACTAAGAGCAAACAAGATGGGGTGGCATATTGCTGCAGAATGCTGTGGTAGCCATGCTGGTTAAGTGTGCCTTGAATTCTAAATAAATCACAGACAGTGTCACTTGCAAAGCACCCCCACACCATCACACCTCCTTCTCCATGCTTCACGGTGGGAACCACACACGTACTCTGCGTCTCACAAAGACACAGCGGTTGGAACCAAAAATCTCAAATTTGGACTCATCAGACCAAAGGACAGATTTCCACCGGTCTAATGTCCTTTGCTCGGGTTTCTTAGCCCAAGCAAGTCTCTTCGCCTTTTGGTGTTGTTTAGTAGTGGTTTCTTTGCAGCAATTCGACCATGAAGGCCTGATTCACAGTCTTCTCTGAACAGTTGATGTTGAGATGTGTCTGTTCCTTGAACTCTGTGAAGCATTTATTTGGGCTGCATTTTCTGAGGCTGGTAACTCTAAGGAATTTATCCTCTGCAGCAGGTCTTCCATTCCTGTGGCGGTCCTCATGAGAGCCAATTTCATCATAGCACTTGATGTATTTTGCGACTGCACTTGAAGAAACTTTAAAAGTTTTTGACATTTTCCGTATTGACTGACCTTCATGTCTTAAAGTAACGATACTGTCCTTTTTCTTTGCTTATTTGAGCTGTTCTTGCCATAATATGGACTTGGTCTTTTACCAAATAGGGCTGTCTTCTGTATACCACCCACCTCTGTATACCATACCACCAACACAACTGATTGTCTCAAATGCTTTAAGAAGGAAAGAAATTTAACAAGGCACACCTGTTAATTGAAATGCATTCCACGTGACTAACTCATGAAGCTGGTTGAGAGAATGCCAAGAGTGTGCAAAGCTGTCATCAAGGCAAAGGGTGGCTACTTTGAAGAAACTAAAATCTAAAATAAATATTTTGATTTGTTTATCACTTTTTTTGGTTACTACATGATTCCATATGTGTTATTTCATCGTTTTTATGTCTTCACTAATGTTCTATAATGTAGAAAATAGTACAAATAGAGAAAAACCCTGGAATGAGGTGTGTAGGTGAGTCCAAACTTTGGTTCTGTACTTTACACCCTTCCTGCCTCACCCTATGAAGAACCATCAACAGCTCTATTATCAGGTCTGGGTGTGCATTTAACTTCCCTTCTTTCAGCGCAACCAGGCTGGCAGCAGAGTCTGAACACAAAATGACCCTTTTAGGCCCCACTTCTTCCACCCATCCCAATGTCCACACTAGTGCTAGCATTTCAGCAGAGAAGACTGAAACTCCATCAGACAGCCACCTCCCCTAGTATATCCGAAAACAAACCGGGGAACAGGTATCCCAAACCCTGCTCTACCACTGCCTGGATCCTTTGATCCATCTGTGAAGATGCCCAAGTAGGGATCCCAGGCCCACCGCAGATGGGCCACAACCTTACGGAGACCAAATGCATTCCAGGTGACTACTTCATGAAGCTGGTTGAGAGAATGCCAAGAGTGTGCAAAGCTGTCATCAAGGCAAAGGGTGGCTACTTTGTAGAATCTCAAATATATTTGGATTTGTTTAACACTTTTTTGGTTACTACATGATTCCATATGTGTTATTTCATAGTTTTGATGTCTATTATTCTACAATGTAGAAATTAGTAAACAATAAAGAAAAACCCTTGAATGAGTAGGTGTGTCCAAACTTTTGACTGGTACAGTACAACACACACACACACACAAATACAGAGAGAGACACACAGACAGTTTTCTGTCGACAGGTTGGCATTTCACTGACATTTTCATTGGACAATGACGTGGAATCGCATCTGCCCTTTAAATATTTGAATCCCAGCTGTGATAGATGATGGTTATTTTAGCTTTCAGTGCACTCACTGAAGTGCAACACTCGCTACTAGGGAATTCCTGCCAGAGTCAGTCAGAGGTAGTGGTGTGTCCGTGTGTGAGAGTGTTCAGGAGAATGGACGAGGCTGAAGTGGAGACAGGTCAGCAGTAGGCTTTATTCACTGCATGGGAAAGATCTTGCAGCAGGGGACATAGCTTCCAAAACAAACAACATAACTCACCCACCCCACCGTATCCAGTGTACAGAACAGAAACAATTTGACCTGACTGCTTCTACGTGTCCTATATGGCCTTCACAAATACCGCTGTTGTCTGTGTTATCGTGTGTGTGTGTGTGTGTGTCTATCTCATTAGAAAAATATATAATTTCAGTCTACCAGTGTGAGCCCTTATAAGGACAGGAGAGTTCCACACAGTCAAGTCAAGGCACAAACTTGAAGCGGCACAGCAGAGTACAACAGTGAACAGAACAGTATGACAACACAGAGAAAAGCACTGCACAGGACTACTGATGGTAGAGAAACCACCTGACTTCATAGAGAGAGGAGGGGGGAGCGAGAACAACCGAGAGAGAGACATTAAAAACATCAGTCATTTAAACCTTAAACATGTACCAACACGTAAAACAGACTGACAAAGGTCCATCCGTAGGGCCAGTGTAACAGACTAACCAAGGTCCATCCACAGGGCCAGTGTAACAGACTAACCAAGGTCCATTCACAGGGCCAGTGTAACAGACTAACCAAGGTCCATCCATAGGGCCAGTGTAACAGACTAACCAAGGTCCATCCACAGGGCCAGTGTAACAGACTAACCAAGGTCCATCCACAGGGCCAGTGTAACAGACTAACCAAGGTCCATCCACAGGGCCAGTGTAACAGACTAACCAAGGTCCATCCACAGGGCCAGTGTAACAGACGAACCAAGGTCCATCCACAGGGCCAGTGTAACAGACTAACCAAGGTCCATCCATAGGGCCAGTGTAACAGACTAACCAAGGTCCATCCATAGGGCCAGTGTAACAGACTAACCAAGGTCCATCCATAGGGCCAGTGTAACAGACTAACCAAGGTCCATCCATAGGGCCAGTGTAACAGACTAACCAAGGTCCATCCACAGGGCCAGTGTAACAGACTAACCAAGGTACATCCACAGGGCCAGTGTAACAGACTAACCAAGGTCCATCCATAGGGCCAGTGTAACAGACTAACCAAGGTCCATCCATAGGGCCAGTGTAACAGACTAACCAAGGTCCATCCACAGGGCCAGTGTAACAGACTAACCAAGGTCCATCCATAGGGCCAGTGTAACAGACTAACCAAGGTCCATCCATAGGGCCAGTGTAACAGACTAACCAAGGTCCATCCATAGGGCCAGTGTAACAGACTAACCAAGGTCCATCCACAGGGCCAGTGTAACAGACTAACCAAGGTCCATCCATAGGGCCAGTGTAACAGACTAACCAAGGTCCATCCATAGGGCCAGTGTAACAGACTAACCAAGGTCCATCCACAGGGCCAGTGTAACAGACTAACCAAGGTCCATCCATAGGGCCAGTGTAATAGGAACACAGTGTTTTAGTACAAAGTATTTAAGCTACTCGTTGCATCATATCGTACTGTGTGTGTTATCGTTATCCAGTGTGATGGCTGTTTACCAATAAACTTTTTTGTTAAATGGCTAATGAACTGCTTCTGATGTAAATAAACTGTACCCCGACATTTCAAATGCCCTGAGACTGGTTTATTTCACAGGTGATGCATATGATTTGTTTCTCCATGTTTCTTTCAAAAAACAATGCATATATTTAGTGTAAAAATCCTCTGTAGATATTAGACTGCCATCCACACACCTTCAAGGTCATCTTCCTAGCAACTGGGAGCGTCTTACTTTTGTAATTAAAAAAGCCTCCATTTTCTAAATAGCATACATGCCCTCCTATTCACCAGGAAAGCTTGTCAAAGAAGATTTTATGAAGAAATCACTGTGAAAAACACATCTACTCAAGTATGTGGGTGTGCTGAAAATGTCTTGTTCCTATACACGTCATTAGACGCTTTAACCATTGTTTGTCCTTGTTGTAATATCGGTCACCTTTAGAAGATGTGTTTTCTCCCTACTCGTCTGGTCGCCTCATTCTCTTTGTAAAAATCAATAAAATGATCACAGTGCTCTTTTCTTTAGCCTCCTCTCGTTTCCCCCCTGAGAGAGCTGCATGTGTTATGTTCTGGTAAAATAAGTGCTTTCAAATCCAGCATGTAGTTAATTGTCAGAGCACGTGTAGCAGTGCATAGTGAGGGCTGTTTTACAGACTGACAATTATAGATGTTACGAAAAATGACCATCACTTGTTTTGAATACAGTGCAATCTGTAGTTTCATTTCTGACCCAAAATTCAAGAAAATACATTTTTTTGTTAGTTTTAGTGTATCCCGAGTTTCTGCATTTTTGTTCCGTCACACAAGACTGAAAGTAGATTGCACCTTTACTGGGTTGACTTCCTACTGTATGCTGGGTTGACTTCCTACTGTATGCTGGGTTGACTTCCTACTGTATGCTGGGTTGACTTCCTACGGTATGCTGGGTTGACTTCCTACTGTATGCTGGGTTGACTTCCTACTGTATGCTTGGTTGAGTTCCTACTGTATGCTTGGTTGACTTCCTACTGTATGCTTGGTTGAGTTCCTGAGTATGAAGCATACATTTAAATCTGTGATTTAGTTCATGGATTGAACCCAGACAGTTCACTTTATAAGTGTACTTTACTGTTATCATTATTGTTATTATAACATTGCCTTGTTATATTTCTCGTCAATAGTGCATTTGATTTATTAAAGTATTTCCTCTGTAATTCATTCATTCTAATAATTACAATAATTTCTCTCTAAAAATGCATTTATATTTGAAGAAGTGTACTGCTCTCTTGGTCTGGGTGTTCAGATCTTTGGTGTGCTCCACTGTTCTCTAAATGCATGCTAACTTCTGCCAGGGCCTCACAACGGCTATGACTGGTCTCACTGAGGTACAACTGGTATTCTTGCATTCGTCAAACTTTTCACCTCAATCCAATTAAATGAGTTCACAGAGCACTAAAACCTGACTGTTAAAAAATCGAAGCGTCTTTCACAGAGTGGTTGGTCATTAATTCTACATCCAACAACAAGAGAGTTCGCAGGCATTATTTTCTAACAAGATTGGACCGAAGAACAGGTGAGTATATTAACCTTTCAGTGACTCAGTCCACAAAACAACAGTTGTAGTTCTACGGAGAATCTATTGTTATTGTTCAAGACACTTTGCAAGTTTATGTTTTTTTAATCTTGTCAGATTTTCTGCGTCAAAAGGAATCCATCTTGTATCCCGACCTCGGCTCTGCTCTGAAAGAAAACCTCACAGTCAAATGCTGCATCTCTGATTCCCCGCAGAGAGAATGTAGTCAGAACGTTGTCCCTGCCATATCAGCAGTGAACAGAGGTGGCAGCAGTGTCTGTCCAGCAGTGTCACGGTCATTTGGCAGGCAGGGGAGGTGGAGGGGGGGATAGACACAGAGGACTCATGTCCCAGGCCGGTGCACTCACAAAAACACATCATTATGTTAGTATATTAAGTAGGTATATTCAAAGGTCCATCCATGAGTTAACATCCTCATTTTAGCCTGGAGTAATTCCTGTTGCTGTGTGTGTGTGTGTGTGTGTGTGTGTGTGTGTGTGTGTGTGTGTGTGTGTGTGTGTGTGTGTGTGTGTGTGTGTGTGCGTGTGCGTGTGTGTGTGAGTGTGTGTGCTAACTGGTCACACCCTGTTGCCCTGTGTGCCAGTGTTTCCAGGCAGTAAAGGCACAGCCATTTCACTCTGCTCCACACTCTCTGTCTCCACCACTGTCTCTCCCGGAGCACTCCCGTTGGCTACTGCCTCCATCTTCTTAGCCAGGTAGTCATCTAACTGGCTGCTCTTCTCCAGCCCTCCTTCCTCTAGCTCCTCCTCCAGCTGTACGTAGGGGCTGTGTTTCAGGTGGTTGGGCAGGCAGGGCACCAGATGCACTTGTCCGTTGTCACCCAGCACGTTCACGCACGTGTAGAAGTCCTGGGTGGATGATGGGGGCGGGGCCTGCTGGTCCGGAGGCGGGACGGGGGTGGGATCCACCATCATGCTGTAGTCAGTGCCCGGGAAGGCCAGAAGCTCCGGCTGGTCCGGGTTTGCTGTTGGCCATTCCCACGCAGTCTGGAAGGCTTCCACTGGAACCTGGCAGTAAGGGGCGGGGACTGGGGTGTAAGAGGCGGGGACTGGTGTATAAGGGGCGTGGCTGGAGGTGGTCTGGACCAGTAGTTGGCTGTGGATGGCCATATCATAATCCTCCTTCCAGACTGCTAGGACCCCCGGGGGAGCCTGGAGAGATTGGTTGCTGTCCATGCTGACAGGGTCCCAGACCTCCTCCTCGCTGTAGCTTGGGGGCTTATAGCCATGGAAGGAGATGAAATGACGGTTGATCTCATCAAAGCCCCCTTTCTGAGAGAGAAGGAAGGAGGAAAAAAGGAGAAAGGAAGGTGAGGGGTTAGAGAAGATGGGAAGAGGAGGTGTTAGAGAAGATGGGAAGAGGAGGGGTTAGAGAAGATGGGAAGAGGAGGGGTTAGAGAAGATGGGAAGAGGAGGGGTTAGAGAAGATGGGAAGAGGAGGGGTTAGAGAAGATGGGAAGAGGATGGGTTAGAGAAGATGGGAAGAGGATGGGTTAGAGAAGATGGGAAGAGGAGGGGTTAGAGAAGATGGGAAGAGGATGGGTTAGAGAAGATGGGAAGAGGAGGGGTTAGAGAAGATAGGAAGGGGAGGGGATAGAGAAGATGGGAAGGGAAGGGGATAGAGAAGATAGGAAGGGGAGGGGTTAGAGAAGATAGGAAGAGGAGGGATTAGAGAAGATGGGAAGAGGAGGGGTAAGATAAGATGGGAAGAGGAGGGGTTAGAGAAGATGGGAAGAGGATGGGTTAGAGAAGATGGGAAGAGGAGGGGTTAGAGAAGATGGGAAGAGGAGGGGTAAGAGAAGATGGGAAGAGGATGGGTTAGAGAAGATGGGAAGAGGAGGGGTTAGAGAAGATGGGAAGAGGAGGGGTTAGAGAAGATAGGAAGGGGAGGGGATAGAGAAGATGGGAAGGGAAGGGGATAGAGAAGATAGGAAGGGGAGGGGTTAGAGAAGATAGGAAGAGGAGGGATTAGAGAAGATGGGAAGAGGAGGGGTAAGATAAGATGGGAAGAGGAGGGGTTAGAGAAGATGGGAAGAGGAGGGGTTAGAGAAGATAGGAAGGGGAGGGGATAGAGAAGATGGTAAGAGGAGGGGTAAGAGAAGATGGGAAGAGAAGATGGGAAGAGGAGGGGTAAGATAAGATGGGAAGAGGAGGGGTTAGAGAAGATGGGAAGAGGAGGGGTTAGAGAAGATGGGAAGAGGAGGGGTTAGAGAAGATAGGAAGGGGAGGGGATAGAGAAGATAGGAAGGGGAGGGGATAGAGAAGATGGTAAGAGGAGGGGGAAGAGAAGATGGGAAGAGGAGGGGTTAGAGAAGATGGGAAGAGGATGGGTTAGAGAAGATAGGAAGAGGATGGGTTAGAGAAGATAGGAAGGGGAGGGGATAGAGAAGATAGGAAGAGGAGGGGTTAGAGAAGATGGGAAGAGGAGGGGTTAGAGAAGATGGGAAGAGGAGGGGTTAGAGAAGATAGGAAGGGGAGGGGATAGATAAGATAGGAAGGGGAGGGGATAGAGAAGATAGGAAGGGAAGGGGATAGAGAAGATAGGAAGGGGAGGGGATAGAGAAGATAGGAAGGGAAGGGGATAGAGAAGATAGGAAGAGGAGGGGTTAGAGAAGATAGGAAGGGGAGGGGATAGAGAAGATAGGAAGGGAGGGGATAGAGAAGATAGGAAGGGAGGGGATAGAGAAGATAGGAAGGGGAGGGGATAGAGAAGATAGGGGATAGAGAAGGAGTGGATAGAGAAGATAGGAAGGGGGGGATAAAGAAGATAGGAAGGGGAGGGGTTAGAGAAGATAGGAAGAGGAGGGGTTAGAGAAGATGGGAAGAGTAGGGGTTTGAGAAGATGGGAAGAGGAGGGATTAGAGAAGATAGGAAGGGGAGGGATTAGAGAAGATGGGAAGAGGAGGGGTAAGAGAAGATGGGAAGAGGAGGGGTTAGAGAAGATGGGAAGAGGAGGGGTTAGAGAAGATGGGAAGAGGAGGGGTTAGAGAAGATGGGAAGCGGAGGGGTTAGAGAAGATAGGAAGAGAAGATAGGAAGGGGAGGGATTAGAGAAGATAGGAAGGGGAGGGGATAGATAAGATAGGAAGGGGAGGGGATAGAGAAGATAGGAAGGGGAGGGGATAGAGAAGATAGGAAGGGGAGGGGTTAGAGAAGATAGGAAGGGGAGGGGTTAGAGAAGATAGGAAGGGAAGGGGATAGAGAAGATAGGAAGGGGAGGGGATAGAGAAGATAGGAAGGGGAGGGGTTAGAGAAGATAGGAAGGGGAGGGGATAGAGAAGATAGGAAGGGAGGGGATAGAGAAGATAGGAAGGGAGGGGATAGAGAAGATACGAAGGGGAGGGGATAGAGAAGATAGGAATGGAGGGGATAGAGAAGATAGGAAGGGGAGGGGATAGAGAAGATAGGGGATAGAGAAGGAGTGGATAGAGAAGATAGGAAGGGGGGATAAAGAAGATAGGAAGGGGAGGGGTTAGAGAAGATAGGAAGGGAATTGATGGATAGAAAAAAATACAAAAACAAATGACTCAGTGAAGCTTGAGTGAACAATGAGTTATAAGTCACCAGGTTGGTGTGTGTGTGTGTGTGTGTGTGTGTGTGTGTGTGTGTGTGTGTGTGTGTGTGTGTATTTACCTTCAGAAGCAGGGGATTGATGCCTCTGATGCGTGGTTTGGGAATTGGAGGCAGAAGGAATGATTTTATCCTACAGAGAAAGACAGGGATCAGAGAGAACCATTAATACACTTTCTACATGTATATTTCATGAAATTACAGCCTATGTAGCATGTGTCTGTAATATAGAAGGGTTTATATATCAATACAAGATCACTCCTGCACACATTTATCTCTAAACCTGTCCTTTATGTGATGAATAAAATGCTGTATCTTAAGTATTTGAAAGAAATCAAACATGTATTTGATGTTTACATAGTTGTTTACGTGTGTGTGTGCTTCCCTACCTCTTGCCCTGTAGGATCATTCCAAAGCCGATGACTAGCAACAACATGACCCCAACACCGGTCACCAAAAGCAGAGCCAGCAGCTTATCTGTAAGGGACAAAGACAGCACACGCTTAGATCATTCCGTATGCCAACACTGTAATACAGGTCATATAACAGTGCTTCAGATTAGGAGTTGACTGTGGGTGGGTGCAGACAGTAACTGAATCATCAGACAGTTAAGAGTCCCTACCGGGGGTAGATTTGGCTGGGACACAGAGTAGGACAGGGGTGCTCCACTTGCTCCAGAGACCATTGTTGCGGGAACGGCATCTCACCCTGACAATGTACTCTCCTACTGGCAGATCCAGCAGCTCCAGCCAAGGCTCTCTCAGCAAGCCCTTCACCTGCAGACACACAGGGGGCGATAGAGAGCTGTCAGTAGCAGTTACAGTACACATACATCATTTAGCAGATGGTCTTATCCAGAGCGATTTACAGTAGTGAGTGCATACATTTTCATACTGGTCCCCCGTGGGAATCAAACCCACAACCCTGGCGTTGCAAGCGCCATGCTCTACCATCTAAACCACACGGGATAGAGGTGACAGAAGGTGATAGAGTAGTATGATACTGGTTAAAGTGACAGTTTAAAAAATCTGATACTGTTGAAATAATATATACTGTTAGTATATACTATATACTGTTAAAAAAAGATCCTTCGCCGTTCAGCCAGACTAAACCATGGAGCCATAGAGCTGTTGCGTTTCTGTTTGTTTCTGTTCTTTCTCTTCTCTCATCTGACAAAGAGGCAGGATCATCAGTCGTAACGTGGGTAACAGACAAACTCAAGGTTTAACTGTGAAATAAGCACATCTTCCTCTTAAAGAATCAATCATGGACATGACATGCTTCCCACGTCACACGCTTAACACCCTCAAATGGTGTTGATAAACACTGCACCTACACCCCTCCCTCTCTCTCTGTCGCTCTGTCTCTCTCTTTCCCCCTCCCCCTCTCCCTCTCTGTTTCCCCCTCTCTCTTTCCCACTCTCCCTCTTTCTCTCGCGTGCTTTCTCTCTCGCTCTCTCTCGCTTTCTCTCTCGCTTTCTCTCTCGCTCTCTCTCTCTCTCTCGCTCTCTCTCTGTACCTTCCAGTTGTTGGGCTCGGCGATGCGTCGGTACTGCAGCTCGAAGACCAGGGTGATCCAACCGTACTGGATGTGGGAGGGATTGGGGTAAACCCAGGACACCATGGCGGTGCGGCCAGCTTCCTCCTCCGTCTCATTCAACAGGGAGTAGGTCAAGTTAACCGGAGCCTCTGTCTCCACTGCAGACAGAAAGACAGACAGACAGACAGCGGAGAGAGCATTAGGACATGGACAGAAAGGGAAGAAGTTAAGCCAAGAAAACTGCATGGCGTGGGCTTGTTATGGTTGTATGCTTCACAGGGAGCAAAGAAGTGCTAGAAACGTAAATAGAGAAACAATGGGATGGGAGGAAGGTGAAAGGAAAAGGCCTAGACTGGCAGTCAGGGGGAGGGGTGAATACACAATGAACAGCAAACAGGATGTGGAGGAACAACAAGCAACATGCTGAGGTAATGGTACATGAATGGGGTTATCTTTTATAATGAACATGGAGAAAGGCCAGTTGGAAGGGGTTTCAGAGTAAGAAGGGGAAGCTGAAAAGGCTCTGAATGACACATCTCTATTGTTACCGTGAGAAAAAGCCAAGAGCCTGGAGAGGAACCCTTCTATTTTCCTACACGTGCGTTACTATTCTCTGTGCATACGGAAGCACAATGTAGACATGAGTGGTGACTGTTTGCAATGCGCATACAGTATTGAACATTCACATGCACGTGTACACAAACACACACACACAAATCAGGGTGCTCTTTCCATCGGCTTTGAGAGTGCACTCACTGATGGAGAAGTAAGGGGGACAGAATGTCTCTGATGGGATCAGATGTGCCCTGCTGGGAGGAGACTAACTCCCATTGGACTGGGTTGAAATGAGGAAGAGCTGACGTCACACAAACAGGGAGAGGAGGCGTGGCCGACGCCAGACACACAGGAAGAGACATCACAAATATCAGACACAACAGTGGGTTAACACAACAGTCATAGGTTGAGCCGAAATAGCACCCTATTCCATATACTATAGTGTACTGAAATAGCACCCTATTCCATATACTATAGTGTACAGAAATAGCACCCTATTCCCCTTAGGTTCTGGTCAAAAGTAGCACACTATCTAGGGCAACTAGATAGGCAACTAGATTCAGCTGCGGGACGACTTTTGTTGGAGCTAATGGTTGGGGGGCTGGAAAATAATGATAATAAATTGTACACTGCAAATAGACCACAACTATGCCCCAAAAGAGATCGTATTTGAAAATAACAGTAATTTCATACTTTGATTACATTGAGACATCACATATTTCTCTTTTTTTATTTGTGTTAATACTTGGGAACAGATTTCCTAAATTAAACTCAATTTTAGCTGAATTGCTGCTGATTTTACAGTTTACAGTTTTTGGGGGGGGGGGGGGGGGGGCAAGAGAAATCACTAGCCAGATGGTTTTTGATCTCGGGAGCAGAGTGTCGTTCCAGACTGAGTGGAGCCCCCTGGTGGTCTATATCAGGGGTTCCCTTTTCCACTTGGGGACCCCATTCCAGCATTGGGGAACAGCCTGCCCCCCCCCACGCATGTGCCATGTCTATTTCTATGAGCACAAGCACTGTTCATGACACAAACTGTTCACACCTTTCTTGTCGGTGGAGAGAATTTTGCAGGTTTCTGTAATTCTACACATTTTGTCATGGGGTGTAAAGAACATTTAGCAGTTTTAAAGCTAATTTTATTGCAATTTTATTCATTTTGCCACGTCTAATGTGTATTCATGTTATATTTGAGTGACTAAAAACGTACAACAATATCTATGGGCTAAAAAACATATATAAATAAACTTTAGCTGACATGGGCTAGTTGAGCTGGACATTTCTGACAAGTTATAAATAGCTCTCTAAGTTATGTAATGACTAACATGATAAGAGGAACTGATTATGTACTACCCAATTTTGACCCAGTTTGGGAACCACTGGACAATATCACCCTGTACCTATATCATCCACATCCAGGCAGTGGTCTATATCACCCTGTACCTATATCATCCACATCCAGGCAGTGGTCTATATCACCCTGTTCCTATATCATCCACATCCAGGCAGTGGTCTATATCACCCTGTACCTATATCATCCACATCCAGGCAGTGGTCTATATCACCCTGTACCTATATCATCCACATCCAGGCAGTGGTCTATATCACCCTGTACCTATATCATCCACATCCAGGCAGTGGTCTATATCACCCTGTACCTATATCATCCACATCCAGGCAGTGGTCTATATCACCCTGTTCCTATATCATCCACATCCAGGCAGTGGTCTATATCACCCTGTACCTATATCATCCACATCCAGGCAGTGGTCTATATCACCCTGTACCTATATCATCCACATCCAGGTAGTGGTCTATATCACCCTGTACCTATATCATCCACACCCAGGCAGTGGTCTATATCACCCTGTTCCTATATCATCCACATCCAGGCAGTGGTCTATATCACCCTGTACCTATATCATCCACATCCAGGCAGTGGTCTATATCACCCTGTACCTATATCATCCACATCCAGGCAGTGGTCTATATCACCCTGTACCTATATCATCCACATCCAGGCAGTGGTCTATATCACCCTGTACCTATATCATCCACATCCAGGTAGTGGTCTATATCACCCTGTACCTATATCATCCACACCCAGGCAGTGGTCTATATCACCCTGTTCCTATATCATCCACATCCAGGCAGTGGTCTATATCACCCTGTACCTATATCATCCACATCCAGGCAGTGGTCTATATCACCCTGTACCTATATCATCCACATCCAGGCAGTGGTCTATATCACCCTGTACCTATATCATCCACATCCAGGCAGTGGTCTATATCACCCTGTACCTATATTAGCCACATCCAGACAGTGAACTATATCACCCTGTACCTATATCATCAGCCGCACCCAGACAGTGATTTATATCTCCCTGTACCTATATCAGCCACGTCCAGACAGTGGTCCCTGGAGCTGAACACTCCGTGGGAGGTCCTGGCCATCACGTTCATGCAGTATATGGTCCAGATGGACGTGTGGCCGCTGTCAAAGTGACAACTGTTGGGGCCGCCCGTTACATAGTCTGGACACTCACGCCTCGGCCCCTTTCTGTGACAAACAAGAAAGGAATGATATGGTCAATTCAATTCAACTCAACTCATTTCTTTGAATGAAGACGGTCTCTTAGGGTACATTGTTACTACACGATGTGATAGAACGAAAATACCTGCATTTATTGGGGGAAAAAGACTTGAAATTAAAAATTAATCTTAGAGTATTTCAAGGCGTTTTTTAATGAATGCAGGATTTTATCCTCTACCAATCCTGCAACAAGGAGAGTACAAGGTGTGTACTGTGTATATATATATACAGTATATAGTACATGGTGTGTATATACAGTGGGGAGAACAAGTATTTGATACACTGCCGATTTTGCAGGTTTTCCTACTTACAAAGCATGTAGAGGTCTGTAATTTTTATCATAGGTACACTTCAACTGTGAGAGACGGAATCTAAAACAAAAATCCAGAAAATCACATTGTATGATTTTTAAGTAATTCATTTGCATTTTATTGCATGACATAAGTATTTGATCACCTACCAACCAGTAAGAATTCCGGCTCTCACAGACCTGTTAGTTTTTCTTTAAGAAGCCCTCCTGTTCTCCACTCATTACCTGTATTAACTGCACCTGTTTGAACTCGTTACCTGTATAAAAGACACCTGTCCACACACTCAATCAAACAGACTCCAACCTCTCCACAATGGCCAAGACCAGAGAGCTGTGTAAGGACATCAGGGATAAAATTGTAGACCTGCACAAGGCTGGGATGGGCTACAGGACAATAGGCAAGCAGCTTGGTGAGAAGGCAACAACTGTTGGCGCAATTATTAGAAAATAGAAGAAAATAGAAGAAGTTCAAGATGATGGTCAATCACCCTCGGTCTGGGGCTCCATGCAAGATCTCACCTCGTGGGGCATCAATGATCATGAGGAAGGTGAGGGATCAGCCCAGAACTACACGGCAGGACCTGGTCAATGACCTGAAGAGAGCTGGGACCACAGTCTCAAAGAAAACCATTAGTAACACACTACGCCGTCATGGATTAAAATCCTGCAGCGCACACAAGGTCCCCCTGCTCAAGCAGGCGCATGTCCAGGCCCGTCTGAAGTTTGCCAATGACCATCTGGATGATCCAGAGGAGGAATGGGAGAAGGTCATGTGGTCTGATGATTCAAAAATAGAGCTTTTTGGTCTAAACTCCACTCGCCGTGTTTGGAGGAAGAAGAAGGATGAGTACAACCCCAAGAACACCATCCCAACCGTGAAGCATGGAGGTGGAAACATCATTCTTTGGGGATGCTTTTCTGCAAAGGGGACAGGACGACTGCACCGTATTGAGGGGAGGATGGATGGGGCCATGTATTGCGGGATTTTAGCCAACAACCTCCTTCCCTCAGTAAGAGCATTGATGATGGGTCGTGGCTGGGTCTTCCAGTATGACAACGACCCGAAACACACAGCCAGGGCAACTAAGGAGTGGCTCCGTAAGAAGTATCTCAAGGTCCTGGAGTGGCCTAGCCAGTCTCCAGACCTGAACCCAATAGAAAATCTTTGGAGGGAGCTGAAAGTCTGTATTGCCCAGCGACAGCCCCGAAACCTGAAGGATCTGGAGAAGGTCTGTATGGAGGAGTGGGCCAAAATCCCTGCTGCAGTGTGTGCAAACCTGGTCAAGAACTACAGGAAACGTATGATCTCTGTAATTGCAAACAAACGATTCTGTACCAAATATTAAGTTCTGCTTTTCTGATGTATCAAATACTTATGTCATGCAATAAAATGCTAATTAATTACTTAAAAATCATACAATGTGATTTTCGGGATTTTTGTTTTAGATTCCGTCTCTCACAGTTGAAGTGTACCTATGATAAAAATTACAGACCTCTACATGCTTTTTAAGTAGGAAAATCTGCAAAATCGGCAGTGTATCAAATACTTGTTCTCCCCACTGTATATAGTATATCGTACATGGTGTGTATATATATATAGTATATCGTACATGGTGTGTATATATACAGTATATAGTACATGGTGTGTGTATATATACAGTATATAGTACATGGTGTGTGTATATACAGTGCCTTCGGAAAGTATTCAGACCCCTTGTCTTTTTCCACATTTTGTTACGTTACAGCCTTATTCTAAAATTGATTAAATAAAAAGAATCCCTCAGCAATCTACACACAATACACCATAATCACAAATCGAAAACAGGTTTGTTGAAATTTCTGCACATTCATAAAAAACTAAATAGAAATACCTTATTTACATAAGTATTCAGACCCTTTGCTATGAGACTCGAAATTGAGCTCAGGTGAATCCTGTATCCATTGATCGTCTTTGAGATGTTTCTACAACTTGATTGGAGTCCACCTGTGGTAAATTCAATTGATTGGACATGATTTGGAAAGGCACACACCTGTCTATATAAGGTCCCACAGTTGACAGTGCATGTCAGAGCAAAAGCCATGTTGTCTAAGGAATTGTCTGTAGAGCTTCAAGAGGATTGCGTTGAGGCACAGATCTGGGGAAGGGTACCAAAACATTTATGCAACAATGAAGGTCCCCAAGAACACAGTGGCCTCCATCGTTCTGAAATGGAAGAAGTATGGAACCACAAAGACTTTTTCTAGAGCTGGCCGCCCAGCCAAACTGAGCAATCGGGGGAGAAGGGCCTTGGTCTGGGAGGTGACCAAGAACCCTATGGTTACTCTGAAAGAGCTCCAGAGTTCCTCTGTGGAGATGGGAGAACCTTCCAGAAGGACAACCATCTCTGCAGCACTACACCAATCAGGCCTTTATGGTAGAGTGCCAGACGGAAGTAACTCCACAGTAAAAGGCACATGACAGCCTGCTTGGAGTTTGCCAAAAGGCACCTAAAGGACTCTCAGACCATGAGAAACAAGATTCTCTGGTCTGATGAAACCAAGATTGAACTCTTTGGCTTGAATGCCAAGCATCACGTCTGGAGGAAACCTGGCACCACTCCTACGGTGAAGCATGATGGTGGCAGCATCATGCTGCGGGGATGTTTTTCAGCGGCAGCGACTGGGAGACTAGTCAGGATATGAGGGAAAGATGAACAGAGCAAAGTACAGAGAGATCCTTGATGAAAACCTGCTCCAGAGCACTCAGGACCTCAAACTGGGGCAACGGTTCACCTTCCAACAAGACAACGACCCTAAGCAAAATGCAGGAGTGGCTTCGGGGACAAGTCTCTGAATGTCCTTTAGAGGCCCAGCCAGATCCCGGACCTGAACCCGATCTAACATCTCTGGAGAGACCTGAAAATAGCTGTGTTTTCCCTTTGTCATTATGGGGTATTGTGATGTCATTATGGGGTATTGTGATGTCATTATGGGGTATTGTGTGTAGATTGAGGAGGACATTCTTTTAAATTTAATCCATTTTAGAATAAGGCTGTAACTTAAAAAATGTGGATCAAGGGGTTTGAATACGAATGCACTGTACAGTAATTATACGTACTCTAAGGAGTAGGTGAGGCTGTAGGTGATGTTGTCGTCACTCTCGGAGTTGTTGTCAAGGGGATGCCACCAGCAGGTGAAGACCTCCATGTTGGGCGAGCGGCAGTAGTAGATGTGGGGCCGGGTCGTCACGGCAACAGCACCTGGGGGATAAAACAAGAGGTTAATGACTCTAACCGTCTCTATGGATATCTGCATTCACTGTCGCTTTTTTTCTAACATATTTTTCTATGCACTTTTTTGGTGAATACACGCCGGATCAACAATTTATAAACATGAAGAAATACATGCCAAAATCATTCAGCTATCAAAATAATCCATATTATAATATGTCAGCCTCTTAACATTTCACCGGGCCTCTCAGGTGCCTTTTGTCAGGGCAACTCAAATCCAGGTTCATGACATTTGGACTAATGCAAAAAACTGTTAATCCAGGTTTATGACATTTGGGCGAACGCTAAAACCTGTTAATCCGTTAACCATTATAGAAGCTCACAAAGGGTGAGGTGAGTTTGTCTGGATGGGGATACTGGAATAACCCCATGTGATACAAACTAAGGAAGTGTGAACACTAGTGTTTTGTGAAGTTATTTTCTTCTTATGTCATTGAACTCGAAACAGAGATCTCATATGTTTGAAAACGAACAGTTGTAAAGCATAGCACACACACTGAAGGGGGGGTCTAGTTGCACCAAAAACAAGTTGAAGCTAATATACAGGTTGGTCTTATGACTCTTGTTGAAAGCAACAGCCGGTAGGAAACTGAACAGGACCCCAAATCAAACAGCAGGACCTCGTGAGAAGGATTACATCTCCAACAGTGACACTCAGGCTGACTGGAACAAACAGTTACTGTTTAAATCCCCGTATTTCCCTGAAGAAGCGCATTATGTAAGTTACAGTGACGTGGACACTTATGAGATAAACATTGTATAGACAGTACGTTTTGGTTTAATGATGAACCCATGATATATTTTATGAGGCTATTAAACCATGACAAGTTTTATGAGGCTAATGAACATGACCGTCTTGAATAATGCTGTTCAATTGACAGTTAATGTTCTATGTATTTCCCATGTCAGGAAATACAGTGTTTTTGAGGCAGTACGGTAGTGACAGACTGACTGTGTCACACGCACACACACACACACACACACACACACACACACACACACACACACACACACACACACACACACACACACACACACACACACACACACACACACACACACACACACACACACACACACACACACACACACACACACACACTCCCTGCTGTGGAGGTGCATCCAGATAAATCTGTTGAGAGACTAATAATGAGGTGAGGTCATAATAATAATGAGAGAGATCAGGCCTTGACCTACCCATTGTCTAATGACTGACTGAGATTACTGGTCCATTGAGAAGTATTACTACATACTGTACTTCTTAATGGACCAGTAATCTCAGTCAGTCAGCACATTAAACAAAAGCAAAGAACCTTGCCAAAGGATTTTTTCAGAATCACAAATCCTACTAGGAAAAGCAGGACCACTGGAAACTGGCCTTATAGACTACATGTGACAGGCCTGTATAACAGTACAGACACTGTGCTGTACTTTAGATAGATATGACATTGGCAGTTTCCTATTCATAGGCGCTTGGCACTGTTTGAGGCACACATACAGCGCATTCGGAAAGTATTCAGACTCCTTCCCTTTTTCCACATTTTGTTACGTTACAGCCTTATTCTAAAAATTAATTAAATAAATAAAAATCCTCATCAATCTACACACAATACCCCATAACTACAAACCGAAAACAGCTTTTTAGATTTTTGTTCTAATTTATTACAAATAAAAAACTGAAATATCTTATTTAAATAAGTATGAAATAAGTTGAGGCACATAATGAGTTATTCATGACCACAACGAACAAGATGAAAATAGGGTCTATATACCAAGTCAACATACATACTGGTATGTCAACCAGAGGGTCTATATACCAAGTCAACATACATACTGGTATGTCAACCAGAGGGTCAATATACTGGTGGGAGGAGCGATAGGAGGACGGTCTCATTGATGACGTGGATGTCAGGTTGGATTAAATGCGGAAGACACATTTCAGTTGAATGCATTCAGTTGTACAACTGACTAGGTATCCCTCTTTCCTGTTCCTTTCATTGTAATGGAATACATGGAACTTTGACTCTATTACAACGAGCCCATCTTCCTATAGCTCCTCCCACCATTCTCCTAGGATACAGTAGCGCTATATGCCAGTGTTTGTGGGTGGGGTCTCATTGTCTGAGCGAGATTAGCTGTCTGTAGGTGACGTGTGTGTGCACGTGTGTGTGGTGGGTGTGTGTGTGCATGTGGGTGTGTGCAACTAACACTGTTACTGTAGTGAATAGCCATTACCCTCTGGCTAATCCCAGCTGCAGATAGCAGTAAACAGGAAGTAGAGGAAACTAGATTTAGAAAAAGGACGACAATGCCTCTGAAGATGTTCCTCCTCTCTACGTCTTCTGCCATTCATGTGATCTGGATTTTCTCCCTTCCTTCCCTCCTGGGCAATGCAGTAATCACCTTACTGTGGCATGTATTTCCCATTCCAGTCTCAACTATACCCTGTCTGGGTTGGTTCAATACCATGGTTCTCCCTCCAGCACTAACCTACCCTACACACAGTCCTACGTCAACTCAGCTGTCAGTACCACTAAAGCAGACAGCAACAACTCCCTTCTGTGGTTTGATGGTTCAGCTAATTCAGTACCGGGGCTGTGAGAGCTTACCTCCTCAACCATCTGAGAGCTCCACTACATATTAGACTATGAACAACCAGCTGAGGGCTTACCTCCACTACATATTAAGACTATGAACAACCAGCTGAGAGCTCCACTACATATTAGACTATGAACAACCAGCTGAGAGCTTACCTCCACTACATATTAAGACTATGAACAACCAGCTGAGGGCTCCACTACATATTAAGACTATGAACAACCAGCTGAGGGCTTACCTCCACTACATATTAAGACTATGAACAACCAGCTGAGAGCTTACCTCCACTACATATTAAGACTATGAACAACCAGCTGAGAGCTCCACTACATAGTAGACTATGAACAACCATCTGAGAGCTCCACTACATATTAGACTATGAACAACCATCTGAGAGCTCCACTACATATTAGACTATGAACAACCAGCTGAGGGCTTACCTCCACTACATATTAGACTATGGACAACCAGCTGAGGGCTTACCTCCACTACATATTAAGACTATGAACAACCAGCTGAGAGCTTACCTCCACTACATATTAAGACTATGAACAACCAGCTGAGAGCTTACCTCCACTACATATTAGACTATGAACAACCATCTGAGAGCTCCACTACATATTAGACTATGAACAACCAGCTGAGAGCTTACCTCCTCCACATATTAGACTATGAACAACCAGCTGAGAGCTCCACTACATATTAGACTATGAACAACCAGCTGAGAGCTTACCTCCGCTACATTTTAGACTATGAACAACTAGCTGAGAGCTTACCTCCGCTACATATTGGACTATAAACAACTATCTGAGAGTTTACCTACGATACATATTAGACTATGAACAACCAGCTGAGAGCTTACCTCCGCTACATTTTAGACTATGAACAACCAGCTGAGAGCTTACCTCCGCTACATATTAGACTATGCACAACTAGCTGAGAGTTTACCTCTGTTACATATTAGACTATGAACAACCAG
The DNA here is from genome assembly GCF_045679555.1 of Salvelinus alpinus. Taxonomy (NCBI): domain Eukaryota; kingdom Metazoa; phylum Chordata; class Actinopteri; order Salmoniformes; family Salmonidae; genus Salvelinus; species Salvelinus alpinus. The sequence goes on along the minus strand of NC_092095.1, from coordinate 62,827,183 downwards.
CTGAGAGCTTACCTCCTCTACATATTGGACTATGAACAACCAGCTGAGAGCTTACCTCCTCTACATTTAGACTATGAACAACCAGCTGAGAGCTTACCTCCTCCACATATTAGACTATGAACAACCAGCTGAGAGCTTACCTCCGCTACGTATTAGACTATGAACAACCAGCTGAGAGCTTACCTCCGCTATGTATCAGACTATGAACAACTAGCTGAGAGCTTACCTCCGCTACATATTAGACTATGAACAACCAGCTGAGAGCTTACCTCCGCTACGTATTAGACTATGAACAACCAGCTGAGAGCTTACCTCCTCCACATATTAGACTATGAACAACCAGCTGAGAGCTCCACTACATATTAGACTATGAACAACCAGCTGAGAGCTTACCTCCGCTACGTATATGTAGCGGAGGTAAGCTCTGCAACTCCCCTCCAAGTCTCCGACCACTACCTTGTATCCTTTTCCCTCTCGCTCTCATCCAACACTTCCCACACTGCCCCTACTCGGATGGTATCGCGCTGTCCCAACCTTCGCTCTCTCTCCCCCGCTACTCTCTCCTCTTCCATCCTATCATCTCTTCCCTCTGCTCAAACCTTCTCCAACCTATCTCCTGATTCTGCCTCCTCAACCCTCCTCTCCTCCCTTTCTGCATCCTTTAACTCTCTATGTCCCCTATCCTCCAGGCCGGCTCGGTCCTCCCCTCCTGCTCCGTGGCTCGACGACTCATTGCGAGCTCACAGAACAGGGCTCCGGGCAGCCGAGCGGAAATGGAGGAAAACTCGCCTCCCTGCGGACCTGGCATCCTTTCACTCCCTCCTCTCTACATTCTCCTCTTCTGTCTCTGCTGCTAAAGCCATTTTCTACCACTCTAAATTCCAAGCATCTGCCTCTAACCCTAGGAAGCTCTTTGCCACCTTCTCCTCCCTCCTGAATCCTCCTCCCCCTCCCCCCTCCTCCTCCCTCTCTGCGGATGACTTCGTCAACCATTTTGAAAAGAAGGTCGACGACATCCGATCCTCGTTTGCTAAGTCAAACGACACCGCTGGTTCTGCTCACACTGCCCTACCCTGTGCTTTGACCTCTTTCTCCCCTCTCTCTCCAGATGAAATCTCGCGTCTTGTGACGGCCGGCCGCCCAACAACCTGCCCGCTTGACCCTATCCCCTCCTCTCTTCTCCAGGCCATTTCCGGAGACCTTCTCCCTTACCTCACCTCGCTCATCAACTCATCCTTGACCGCTGGCTACGTCCCTTCCGCCTTCAAGAGAGCGAGAGTTGCACCCCTGCTGAAAAAACCTACACTCGATCCCTCCGATGTCAACAACTACAGACCAGTATCCCTTCTTTCTTTTCTCTCCAAAACTCTTGAACGTGCCGTCCTTGGCCAGCTCTCCTGCTATCTCTCTCAGAATGACCTTCTTGATCCAAATCAGTCAGGTTTCAAGACTAGTCATTCAACTGAGACTGCTCTTCTCTGTGTCACGGAGGCGCTCCGCACTGCTAAAGCTAACTCTCTCTCCTCTGCTCTCATCCTTCTAGACCTATCGGCTGCCTTTGATACAGTGAACCATCAGATCCTCCTCTCCACCCTCTCCGAGTTGGGCATCTCCGGCGCGGCCCACGCTTGGATTGCGTCCTACCTGACAGGTCGCTCCTACCAGGTGGCGTGGCGAGAATCTGTCTCCGCACCACGTGCTCTCACCACTGGTGTCCCCCAGGGCTCTGTTCTAGGCCCTCTCCTATTCTCGCTATACACCAAGTCACTCACATGGTCTCTCCTATCATTGCTATGCAGACGACACACAATTAATCTTCTCCTTTCCCCCTTCTGATAACCAGGTGGCGAATCGCATCTCTGCATGTCTGGCAGACATATCAGTGTGGATGACGGATCACCACCTCAAGCTGAACCTCGGCAAGACGGAGCTGCTCTTCCTCCCGGGGAAGGACTGCCCGTTCCATGATCTCGCCATCACGGTTGACAACTCCATTGTGTCCTCCTCCCAGAGTGCTAAGAACCTTGGCGTGATCCTGGACAACACGCTGTCGTTCTCAACTAACATCAAGGCGGTGACCCGTTCCTGTAGGTTCATGCTCTACAACATTCGCAGAGTACGACCCTGCCTCACACAGGAAGCGGCGCAGGTCCTAATCCAGGCACTTGTCATCTCCCGTCTGGACTACTGCAACTCGCTGTTGGCTGGGCTCCCTGCCTGTGCCATTAAACCCCTACAACTCATCCAGAACGCCGCAGCCCGTCTGGTGTTCAACCTTCCCAAGTTCTCTCACGTCACCCCGCTCCTCCGCTCTCTCCACTGGCTTCCAGTTGAAGCTCGTATCCGCTACAAGACCATGGTGCTTGCCTACGGAGCTGTGAGGGGAACGGCACCTCCGTACCTTCAGGCTCTGATCAGGCCCTACACCCAAACAAGGGCACTGCGTTCATCCACCTCTGGCCTGCTCGCCTCCCTACCTCTGAGGAAGTACAGCTCCCGCTCAGCCCAGTCAAAACTGTTCGCTGCTCTGGCACCCCAATGGTGGAACAAACTCCCCCACGACGCCAGGTCAGCGGAGTCAATCACCACCTTCCGGAAACACCTGAAACACCACCTCTTTAAGGAATACCTAGGATAGGATAAAGTAATCCTACTAACCCCCCCCTTAAAAGAGTTAGATGCACTATTGTAAAGTGGTTGTTCCACTGGTTATCATAAGGTGAATGCACCAACTTGTAAGTCGAACTGGATAAGAGCGTCTGCTAAATGACTTAAATGTAATGTAAATGTATTAGACTATGAACAACCAGCTGAGAGCTTACCTCCACTACATATTAGATTATGAACGACTAGCTTACTGTACCTCCACTGTATTAGTGCTATGACTGTGGTCATAGAGGGGCTGTGCTGTGAGAGCTTACCTCCACTGCATTAGCACTATTAGGTGCAGTAGTCATAACACTAGTTAGAGACGGTCAGTGCTTAATTGAGTTGGATACAGAATACCTTAGACAAATTAGACTGGTCCAGTCAGAGTAAGGTCATTGGTCATGTGACCTGTTCACCAGATAAGCATCACTGACTTCAGTAGTAGTGTTGCAACATATACTGTAGGCAACCCATCATAATACTTACTGTAACTACACCATATACCGCAGGCAACCCATCATAATACTTACTGTAACTACAACATATACATAATTTATACATACATTACATACATACATACATACATACATACATACATACATACAGTACCAGTCAAAAGTTTGGACACACCCACTCATTCAAGGGTTTTTCTTTATTTTTACTATTTTCTACATTGTAGAATAATAGTGAAGACATCAAAACTATGAAATAACACATATGGAATCATGTAATAACCAAAAAAGTGTTAAACAAATCAAAATATATTTTAGATTCTTCAAAGTAGCCACCTTTTGCCTTGATGACAGCTTTGCACACTCTTGGCATTCTCTCAACCAGCTTAATGAGGAATGCTTTTCCAACAGTCTTGAAGGAGTTCCCATATACGCTGAGCACTTGTTGGCTCCTTTAACTTCACTCTGCGGTCCAACTCATCCCAAACCATCTCAATTGGGTTGAGGTCCGGTGATTGTGGAGCCCAGGTCATCTGATGCAGCACTCCATCACTCTCCTTGCTCAAATGGGTCCTTACACAACCTGGAGGTGTGTTTTGGGTCATTGTCCTGTTGAAAAACACTAAGCGCAAATCAGATGGGATGGTGTATCGCTGCCGAATGCTGTTGTAGCCATGCTGGTTAAGTGTGCCTTGAATTCTAAATAAATCACTGATCGTGTCAAAAGCAAAGCACCCCCACACCATCACACCTCCTCCTCCATGCTTCATGGTGGGAACCACACACGCAGAGATCATCCGTTCATCTACTTTGCGTCTCACAAAGATACAGCGGTTGAAACCAAAAATCTCAAATTTGGACCAAAGGACAGATTTCCACCGGTCTAATGTCCATTGCTCGTGTTTCTTGGCCCAAGCAAGTCTCTTCTTCTTATTGGTGTCCTTTAGTAGTGGTTTCTTTGCAGCAATTCGACCATGAACAGTTGATATTGAGATGTGTCTGTTACTTGAACTCTGCAATCTGAGGTGCAGTTAACTCTAATGAACTTATCCTCTGCAGCAGAAGTAACTCTGGGTCTTCCTTTCCTGTGGTGGTCTTCATGAGAACCAGTTTCATCAAAGCGGTTTTTGCAACTGCTCTTGGGGAGGGAGGTAGCCTAGTGGTTAGAGCGTTGGGCCAGTAACCAAAAGGTTGCTAGATCAAATTCCCGAGCTGACAAAGTAAAAATCTGTTGTTCTGCCCCTGAACAAGGCAATTAACCCACTGCTAGGCTGTCATTGTAAATAAGAATTTGTTCTTAACTGACTTGCCTAGTTAAATAAAGGTTTAAAAAAGGGAACTTTACAGTTCTTGAAACTTTCCACATTGACTGACCTTCATTTCTTCTTTGATTATTTGAGCAGTTTTCTTGCCATAATATGGACTTTGTCATGGACCAAATAGGGCTATCTTCTGTATACCAACCCTGCCTTGTCACAACACAACTGATTGGCTCAAACGCATTAAAGAAGGAAAGAAATTCTACTCCTTCAAGACTGTTGGAAAAGCATTGCTCATGAAGCTGGTTGAGAGAATGCCAAGAGTGTGCAAAGCTTTCATTGAGGCAAAGGGTGGCTACTTTGAAGAATCTAAAATATATATATTTGTTTAACACTTTTTTGGTTACTACATGATTCCATGTGTTATTTCATAGTTAGGATGTCTTCACTATTATTCTACAATGTAGGAAATAGTAAAAATAAAGAAAAACCCTTGAATGAGTAGGTGTGTCTGTAACGGCAGCCTTCCCTCTCTTCACGAGAAGAGAGGGTGTAACAGGGATCGGACCAAGACGCAGCGTAGCCAGTGCTCAACATGTTTAATAAAACGATAAACACGATACAAAATAACAAATGTGGCAAACCGATACAGCCCTATCTGGTGCAGAGAAAACACAAAGACAGGAAACAACCACCCACAAACCCCAACACAAAACAAGCCACCTATATATGATTCCCAATCAGAGACAACACAAAACACCTGCCTCTGATTGAGAACCATATTAGGCCAAACATAGAAACAGACAAACTAGACACACAACATAGAATGCCCACCCAGCTCACGTCCTGACCAACACTAAAACAAGCAAAACACACAAGAACTATGGTCAGAACGTGACAGTGTCCAAACTTTTGACTGCTACTGTACATACATACATACATACATACATACATACATACATACATACATACATACATACATACATACATACATACATACATACATACATACATATATATATAAAGTAAGTCTTAAGATTGGTTTCTTGACTGCATAATGTTTTATCCAAAGTGCAACAACAACACCAGCATTTTTAGCACCGGCGAATTGAATATCAATTGAATATTCATCTTACTAAATGAAGCACACTGAAAATGTCACTCATTTGTTCCCCTCTGTCCTTGATCAAGCTTCTGTTCTGTCAAAAGGGAATGTATTGTACTGTACTGTACTGGCCACATTGTCCATGATGAGTCTCCCACTGTGAGTTCTGAAGAGCTGCAGGGTACACAGACCAGACAGTGTAGGACGTAGTAGAATAGACAGCCTTCATGTCCTTCTCTCCACTCTATTCTCCCTGAATGAGTTTAAATGCAGACACATTATCTGACGATGATAAACTCATGTAAGGGGAAGATGGTGGACAGAAGATATAGTCTAATACACCGTTACCTTAGCTCAACAACTGCTGCCTTACCTTAACAACTAGCAGGCTAAGCAGATGGCTTAACCAGGAACAAACTGGTACCTCAGCAGCTCAGCTAAGTAGATGATTATTCAGTCTCTTCCATAAACCGATATCAAGGTTTAACCAGACCAGCTGTCTGTCTTCCTCCCTCTGCAGAGGCAGCGTTGCTATGTCCGTGGAGGCCGGCAGGCAGGTAGGCCTGATATATAATTCACAACTCATGTTCTGTTTTATTCACTGAACAAGCAGCGAAGAGCAGGGTATCACACAAATGACAAGCTGACGACCAGGTTCCACTATGAGAGGATTGCTGCCTGCCCCACATCTGTTACTCAGACTGGAGGGGGAACGAGACAACAGAATTAGGAGCACTGCCTGCTTTGTTTCAGTTAAATGTTTTCCACAGAAAGGATGAAAATGCTGCGTAATAAACCCAAGTGACTGAATAAGGAAATCTCTTCAGTCCTGGTCGACAAGGGTGTTGACTGTGGAGGCATTTTTACATCCTAGAATAAACACAATTTATTATAAATTTAACTAATTATCTAATTATTGATTTAACTAATCGGCAAGCCCGTGATTAGTTTAATCAGGTGGTGATGCACTGACTGTAACTAAAACCTGGGTACCACCTGGACTGAAGAACACTGTTGTAAAGTATTCCACACTACAAAAGAACAAACAACAACATCGGAAGTCCCTGGACCGTTTCTAAAGGGAGCCGCCAGCAAGGCATTTGGTCTTAAGCATAACAGTGGCTGATTCAATGGGGCACACTGGGCTCTCTGTGTCGACTTCTGAGAATTTAGACATTTTTCTCTTGAACTGAACGCTGCTCAACAAACAACAAACGGGTGCCATACAGGCTGAACCCATGGAACGACAGGAATTACCTCCTTTTCCCAAACAAAGTGGAACGGGAGGCACCAGAAATAGAATCCAATGTCAATTGGACCGCAATGTTGCGACTACTGCACAGAGAGACACAGATACAGCCAAAGAGATACACAGAGACACCCACAGAGACACACAGAGACACCCACAGAGATAAACAGAGACACCCACAGAGATACACAGAGACACCCACAGAGACACCCACAGAGATACACAGAGAGATGGAAAGAGATACACAGAGGCACCCACAGAGATACACAGAGACACCCACAGAGATACACAGAGACACCCACAGAGATACACAGAGACACCCACAGAGACACCCACAGAGACACCCGCAGAGATACACAGAGAGATGGAAAGAGATACACAGAGGCACCCACAGAGATACACAGAGACACCCACAGAGATACACAAAGACACCCACAGAGATACACAGAGACACCCACAGAGATACACAGAGACACCCACAGAGATACACATACACCCAGAGATACATAGAGACACCCACAGAGATACACCGAGATACACAGACACCCACAGAGAAACACAGAGATACACAGAGACACCGACAGAGATACACAGACACCCACAGAGATACACAGAGATACACAGACACCCACAGAGATACACAGAGACACACAGAGACACCCACAGAGATACACAGAGACACCCACAGAGATACACAGAAACAGCCGAAGAGATACACAGAGACACCCACAGATACACAGAGATTCACAGAGACACCCACAGAGACACCCACAGAGATACACAAAGATACCCACAGAGATACACAGAGACACCCACAGAGATACACAGACACCCACAGAGATACACAGAGACACCCACAGAGATACACAGAGACACCCACAGAGATACACAGAGGCACCCACAGAGATACACAGAGACACCCACAGAGATACACAGAGACACCCACAGAGATACACAGACACCCACAGAGATACACAGAGACACCCACAGAGATACACAGAGGCACTCACAGAGACAGTCTATCTAGTGGACTTTGAGGTCAGGGTGTAGTGGGCCGTGTGACTCACCGTCTCTGTGGTCATTGTCTGGCTGTAGAGGGTTCTGGGTCAGGGCACTGCATGCTACCCCGGGCAGGACAAGGACCAGCAGCCACAGCATCACACAGCTGTTCTCCAACGATCTGCCAACACACACACACACACACACACACACACACACACACACACACACACACACACACACACACACACACACACACACACACACACACACACACACACACACACACACACACACACACACACACACACACACACAGGATACAGTTACACAGCTGACTGTGGGCCTACTGCGTACTTATATAGTCATCAACATCTGGGTTCATCCCCTGATTCAAATCCCCCTGGGAACAGATGGACCTGTGTGTGTGGGGGTGTGTGTGTTCCTGTGCCTGTGTATAATTCCCTGGGTCTAGTCTGACAAGCCCAAGCCAGTGCCTCTCATCTCAAGACTATTCATGAAGGCAGACTGGGAGGTAAATAGAGCTAGAGAGTAGTAGCTTTTTGTACTAATCAAGACTAGTGTACATTTATTCAGTTATAGAAGCCCCTTGGAAAAGACCACAGAGCTCACTCAGTCATGTAGGACCAGCCAGCCACAAAGCCATCATTTTTCAATGGTAGCGCTGAGGGGCTAATTATTTAATTTGGCTGTCTGGTTATCAGGGGTAAGTAAAGATAAACACGGTAAATAAAAGCTAAGTACATTTATTTTTAATATTACTCAAAAGGTGCTCATTCTATTTTCCTAAACTTTCACCTTAAGGACAGTTTTTGTGATTCTGAGGTGATTTCAGTGTTCCTAGTTTACTGTTTCAGTTGGTGGAGTACTGTTGGGGGTTGTTTGAGGCTGTTTTGAGGGTCATCTGGTGACACAGCAGTCAGAACATGGTGACACGTGTTCCGACAAAGCCCAGTAAAGTGTGAGCATTTGAGCCCTAGATATCAAGCCTTTTAGAACTCTACTCTAAAGACAAATACTGCACCAAAAAAGCTTAACAGCTTAAAACGGACATCAAGAAAGACAAGAGATTTGCTCCAATCAACTCCCACAGGTCCCTATGTCATCAGACATTGGGGATAATCGTCTTTTTGATCTGTGGCTGAAGCAAGTCACCTGCCTCTCCTTCTCTAACCCCAGCCCCTGCCCTCGGCCTCTATCCCCCAGGGCTACACTCTTAGATAAAATTCTTCCAAAAGGGTTCTTCAGCTGTCCCCATAGAAGAAACTTTTTTGTTCCAAATATAACCCTTTTTGGTTTCAGGTAGAATTCTTTTGGGTTCTATGTAGAACCCTCTGTTTAAAGTGTTCTAAATGGAACTCAAAAGGGTTCTACCTGCAACCAAAAAGGGTTCTTCAAAAGGTTTTCCTATGGGGACAGCCGAAAAACCATTTCAAGAGTGTACGTCACTGCTCAAACCCCTGATCCGCTCAGAGGCTGGTGCTTTTTGCCCCCGCCCGCATCCTTCACCAAGCAACCCCTTCCTTCTACCCCTCCTTCCCAAGCTGCAGCCTCACAGCTTGGGCTGCCCTCAGGAGCTGGAGGATAAGAAAGAATCGGCTGTCTCTCATTCTCTCAATTCATTCAAAGGGCTTTACTGGCATGGGAAACATATGATTACATAATAGATAATAAACAAAAGTGAAATAAACAATTTTTAAAAAGAACGGTAAACATTACACTCACAAAAGTTCCCAAAAAATAAAGACATTTGTCATATTATGTCTATATACAGTGTTGTAACGATGTGCAAATAGTTAAAGTACAAAAGGGAAAATAAATAAACATAAATATGGGTTGTATTTACAATGGTGTTTGTTCTTCACTGGTTGCTGTCACGCCCGGATCTGTTTCACCTGTTCTTGTGATTGTCTCCACCCCCTCCAGGTGTCGCTTATTTTCCCCAGTGTATTTATCCCTGTGTTTCCTGTCTCTCTGTGCCAGTTCGTCTTGTATGTTTCCAAGTCAACCAGTGTATTTCCCGTTCTCCTGCTTTTTGCTATTCTCCTTTTTCTAGTCGTCCCGGTTTTGACCATTGCCTGTTTCTGGACTTTGTACCCGCCTGCCTGACCATTCTGCCTGCCTTGACCACGAGCCTGTCTGCCACTCTGTACCTCCTGGACTCTGAACTGGTTTTGACCCTTTGCCTGTCCACGACCATTCTCTTGCCTACTCCTTTGTATTAATAAACACTGTAAGACTTCAACCATCTACCTCCTGTGTCTTTATTTGGGTCTCGCCTTGTGCCTTGATAGTTGCCCTTTTCTTGTGGCAACAGGTCACACATCTTGCTGCTGTGATGGCACACTGTGGTATTTCACCCAATAGATATGGGAGTTTATCAAAATTGTAATTCTTTTCAAATTCTTTGTGGGTCTGTGTAATCTGAGGGAAATATGGTCTCTCTCTCTCCCTCTCTTATTCTGTCCCAAGCAGGAGTATCTGGTCACCCTGTAACACCTTATGAGTGACAGCGACCTACAACTAGTGTTCAGCCAACCACAGGGATGCACAATAACCCGCTACCCTGAAAGGGCAATCCTTTTCAAGTGAACCTGTTCATGCCCTCCCCTCCACCGAGTGCTATGGGCTCTCCATGTCTTTTTGGTCAACTGATCCACCTGACTCAACAGACCAATTAGTAAAGACAACAGTTACACTGTAAAAAAAAATCCTGTGTCTGAATATTACTGTGCATTATGACTGATTTATAAATATGCCTACTCATTGGCCACAAAGCCAATGGTCGGTTGAGTTGAACCTTGGAACAGTTGGATTATAGCTCTACCAGACACCAGTTTACTGTATTGTTACTGTTTATATGAGTAACTCCACTTGACTGTGGTCCGGAGGGAGGCGCTCACATGAGGTTTGCATGGTGAAGTAGGTTAAAATGATGAACTATGTAGGGACTTAATGTCTGAGATGGCAGAACAGCATCCCAGACAACTGTCACAGGAACAGAACTAGCTCCTTGACCCTGTGCTATACACTGAGGATACAAAACATTAGGAACACCTTCCTAATATTGAGTTGCACCCCCTTTTGAGCTAAGAACAGCCTCAATTCGTCAGAGCATGGACTCTACAAGGTGTACAAAGCATTCCACAGGGATGCTTTTGACTCTAATCCTTCCCACTGTTGTGTCAGATTGGCTCGATGTCCTTTGTGTGGTGGACCATTCTTGATACAAACGGGAAACTGTTCAGTGTTAAAAACCCAGCAGCGTGGCAGTTCTTGACACACTCAAACCAGTGCGCCTGGCACCTACTACCATACCCCATTCAAAATACACTTATATGTTTTGTCTTGTCCATTCCCCTCTGAATGGCACATGCGCAATCCATGTCTCAATAGTCTTAAGGTTTAAAAATCCTCCCCTTCATCTACACTGATGGAAGTGGATTTAAAAAGTGACATCAATAAGGGATCATAGATTTCACCTGGATTCACCTGGTCAGTCTGTCATGGTGTTCCGAATGTTTTGTACACTCAGTGTACATGTATAATACACACTTTTACATGTGTGAAACAGAACAAATAAAAGCACTCACCTAATTAGTTTTATAATTGTTTATTCGAATTCTTTGCGGTAGGGAAGTTCCACAATTTCCTAGAGAGACTGGGTGAACTTTTCTGAGATTGGGTAACCTTTCCAATAGTTGCTTAGAATAGTGCAACTGTTTCAGTCTCCAGCCATCGATCATCGTCATCATATCTGCTAGCTTGCTTTCATGTCTGCCAGAGATTTCCACAGTAAGAAACATGAGGATTCTTCAACTGAATGGTTCACGCCTGATGCCCTCAATTGCCCTTCGTGCCCACCCCCCTACCCTATAATTCTGTATTTCTTTCTGACTGTAATGTGTATACAGGTAGGCCAGAAAAGCTACATCACTGATTGGAAGATGAGTGGCAACCCTGATTAGAAGCACCTGCTGCTCATCGGTTGCTCACTTGTGTTCCCTGCAAATGTGGTTCTCAATGAAAATAAAATTGTACCTACACACTGAAGAAGGCTGCAGAGCCGAAACGTCTGTGTACGCTATCCCAGATGCAGTGAAAATAATAAGGAAAAGAAAAATGAAGTCAGATTTATGAGAGATCTTTTTGCGTGCAGACACATTACACCTTTTGTTTGTCATTCTTCAAGTTATGAAATTAGTTTTATTTGATCCGCTCAAAATCAGTCTGATGTTGGCTAGTGGTCCTTACTGCTAGCAGTCCAACTGATGTTGGCTAGCGGTCCTTACCGCCGGTCCTTACCGCTAGCAGTCCAACTGATGTTGGCTAGCGGTCCTTACCGCCGGTCCTTACCGCTAGCAGTCCAACTGATGTTGGCTAGCGGTCCAGCTGCAACCAGCGGCCACAACGGTCCTCGAGGAAAAGCTAATCCAGCATTCAGAAGGGTCCCCCTAAAACTGTCACTAGGAATGATCATGTGGCCATTAATGTGGCTATTACATGTAGTGGGAATAGAAACGTCATTTGCAGTTTGATTATTGTTGCTAAACTGCGACAGTTATCCTTACAAAAATGATCTGTTTGACATTTAACCGTGACATTTTGGAATGTTCAACTGAAATTGTAACTAAGTAACATGTTTGCTGCAAATAGAACACTTGTTGAACTCACCTCAGGGAACACTGGAGCTCTGCCAACATTCCATTAGAGCGCTTTGTCCTCAGACAAATCTCTGATGACATTTTGACCTACTAAAACTCTTTCAATGGCCCTCACAACATCGCCTGAAGACCTCCTCAAAATAGCCTCCTACTCAGAAACCTTTCATCTCTTTTTAGAACCCAGGTAGACAGTCTAGTGGTGCAGTACTGTGACCCAAATACAGATCCTAAGGCATAGGGCCACGGCCCAGTGTCCAAGCCAATACACTACACATGTGCAACTGACATTGACGTTTTGCTGGGCCATCACATAGGATGCTTAGTACACAGTGTACACATGTTCGGCCCCCTGGGTTGGGGTCAATTCCATCTTAACTTCTCGTCCCCAGTTAACTCTACAAACAGTAGTTGAGGACAGTAATGAAAGATGCCTCATAGAGAATGATTGGCCACTGCCACTGCACTTTAAAACTCACTGGTAAACAGACTTAGCCTTATTCATCATGTCATTCAGCCTCTCTGAATAAGATAGAAGGAGTTGATATTGCCCACAGAGTATTATTTGCCTCTCTTTCACCAGAAGAGTTACTGGACTCTAAAGCTGCTCCACTTTGATGGAACATCTTGTTTTTTTTCATGTCCAGCGGCAACAATTTTTTTTTTTAAGTGGTCGCCTTGGTACCAAGAGAAGGCTCTCCATGGTTACAAATGTAACTCTCTCTTGTGCAGCAACAACAGGGAGCCAACGTGTTCTCTTTTAGAGGTTTTGGCACATGGCTTATCTGATCTGGACAAAAGGCGATTGCTGGGTCACACAATTACACCTGGAGATTAAATCAATGCAACAGATGATTTTCCATGGACTTGGAAAGAACTAATCCCCTGTTCTACTTTCTCTCACTTGCATAACAAACCAACATATTTTTTCTGAGATTAGTGAGGACTTTCAGATCCAGGGAATATAATAATAAAGCTGTAGGCTAGCTGGGAATATAGGATATAGGGACAATATGGGATATAGGGACAATATGGGATATAGGACAATATGGGCTATAGGGACAATATGGGATATAGGGAAAATATGGGATATAGGAACAATATGGGATATAGGGACAATATGGGATATAGGACAATATGGGATATAGGACAATATGGGCTATACGGACAATATGGGATATAGGACAATATGGGATATAGGGACAATATGGGATATAGGACAATATGGGATATAGGAACAATATGGGATATAGGGACAATATGGGATATAGGACAATATGGGATATAGGGACAATATGGGCTATAGGGACAATATGGGATATAGGACAATATGGGATATAGAACAATATGGGGATATAGGAACAATATGGGATATAGGGACAATATGGAATATAGGACAATATGGGATATATGGACAATATTCTAAAATCACAGACCTGTCATTACTATAATGATGGTCCTTGAGGGTGGAGAAATCACAGACCTGTCATTACTATAATAATGGTCCTTGAGGTTGGAGAAATCACAGACCTGTCATTACTATAATGATGGTCCTTGAGGTTGGAGAAATCACAGACCTGTCATTACTATAATGATGGTCCTTGAGGGTGGTGAAATCACAGACCTGTCATTACTATAATGATGGTCCTTGAGGTTGGAGAAATCACAGACCTGTCATTACTATAATGATGGTCCTTGAGGGTGGTGAAATCACAGACCTGTCATTACCATAATGATGGTCCTTGAGGTTGGAGAAATCACAGACCTGTCATTACTATAATGATGGTCCTTGAGGTTGGAGAAATCACAGACCTGTCATTACTATAATGATGGTCCTTGAGGGTGGTGAAATTACAGACCTGTCATTACTATAATGATGGTCCTTGAGGTTGGAGAAATCACAGACCTGTCATTACTATAATGATGGTCCTTGAGGGTGGTGAAATCACAGACCTGTCATTACTATAATGATGGTCCTTGAGGTTGGAGAAATCACAGACCTGTCATTACTATAATGATGGTCCTTGAGGGTGGTGAAATCACAGACCTGTCATTACCATAATGATGGTCCTTGAGGTTGGAGAAATCACAGACCTGTCATTACTATAATGATGGTCCTTGAGGTTGGAGAAATCACAGACCTGTCATTACTATAATGATGGTCCTTGAGGGTGGTGAAATTACAGACCTGTCATTACTATAATGATGGTCCTTGGGGTTGGAGAAATCACAGACCTGTCATTACTATAATGATGGTCCTTGAGGGTAGTGAGATCACAGACCTGTCATTACTATAATGATGGTACTTGAGGTTGGAAGGGTCACAGACCTGTCATTACTATAATGATGGTACTTGAGGTTGGAGAGGTCACAGACCTGTCATTACTATAATGATGGTACTTGAGGTTGGAGAGGTCACAGACCTGTCATTACTATAATGATGGTACTTGAGGTTGGAGAGGTCACAGACCTGTCATTACTATAATGATGGCCCTTGAGTGAGATCACAGACCTGTCATTACTATGAAGATTGTTTTTAGTAGAAAGGTTCTCATAATGCCTGGGGACCTTTGTAGTCATCTTACTATCTGTGAATGTGTTATAGAGTTTGCCTGTAATGCTGCTTTGCTACTACTGTCATTGTGCATAATGTGAAGGAGGTCACTGGGCTTGTTTAACGGACCTCTTCTTCCCTTACCAGCTCACATCTAGACTGAGACTCAGGACCTTTGTCTCACAAACACATGTGACTGCCCCCTTGATGACGTCAGACATTTACGTCACCGATAACCTATTAGGTAGCTCGGGTGGAGACAATTCAAGCTGGGGAGTGAGATGGTTAAATGCCCATCTGGAATGCGTCCTGTGTTATGTATTGTGTTAGGCATTTCCCTCTGGATAAGTTATTCAATTCCAATATAATCCAATAATTCAATAAGCATCTTGGAGAAAAACAAAAGGTATAATGTCCACCACTAAGTAAACAAAACATTTAGAAATAATTATCATGGGGCTTATTTTTCATATCAAGGCAATCTTGAAGTCCTACAATACATTTTTCTAATTTTTTTTATTTACTAAGTAGTGGTCATTATCCCCTTTATTTTTCTCCAAGATTCTGAATTAGTGAATTATATTGGAATATAATAATTTATCACGTCATAGACTAGCCAAAGAGCACCTTATAACAAGCCTCAAAGATCTTATAGTTATTACACATTCAAGTGCACCAGCACATTGATTTTCCTCCCCAATAAGTAAGTTATTTATCACCAATCAAATCCAGGAACAAGTACCAAGAGCTGGAGCAGCTGACGTTACTAAACTGCTATTACAATGCTATTCCAGAGTCAGTAAGCTAGTTATATTCTGTATCATGACGATAAAGCATTGTGAATCAGCAGTAAGTATCGTGTGCTTTGATTGGTCACTTTGTACAGTACGGGGGGGGGGGGGGGGTTAATACATAGCCTCAGGTGCAATCCACTAGTGCTAATTCTATTAAGCATGAGGGTTACTGGGACAGCATCTGACACGGAAAGCTGCTCAACGTCTTGCACTCGTTTAACCTCTAATCCAAAATAAAGATGCACGCACAAACACAGACACAGTCTCTCGTGACAGGCTCGTCTCTCGTGACAGGCTCGTCTCTCGTGACACGCTCGACTCTCGTGACAGGCTCGTCTCTCGTGACAGGCTCGCCTCTCGTGACAGGCTCGTCTCTCGTGACAGGCTCGTCTCTCGTGACAGGCTGTTAACATAACTGACAACATAACTGACAACCATCAACCATTCTCTGTCGTGGGTGATGTTGGCTTTCGCCGAATGGTCGATTGCCGGTACACACTACCAAGTGCGCTATTTTTCAGATGTTGCCATACCGGAGTTACACAGTAATAGCGTCACTGCTATTAGCTTCACCACATACTATGGAATGTCGTTTGGGTCTTTGTGTGTCAAAAAAGATACACGTCAAATAACACTATTTGACACATTAAATAAGCTTTAAATTAAACACGTCAAATAACACAGTTCTATTATAGAATGTTGTGTGTTCTGAATTTACACGTGCAAGCCAAGCGCCACCACTACTATCAGTAGTGCTGTCAAAACTGTACAAAAATGTCTGTAAACAAGCAAACACCGGCCACGAACGATGTGTTTACAATACTGCGTTGGTAATAAATCATTATTTGTTCGACTGCAAATTCTGGGGTATCTAATAGAACCAGCCTGAAACCAATGACCAGTAGAAACTGCAGTCATTTTTACTATTCTTAGCAATGATTTAGGAATCCTTGTGAGTAAGTATTAGCTAGGTAGCCAATTGTTGTTCGCCTAATAAAATTGAACTTCAGTTCATAAAATAAATAGCTAGCCAGCTACTTAACCGTGTTGCTCAAAGCTAACGTTATAAGCAGCCAGCTAGCTTCATCTGGCTAGTGAGGCTCGACCGGACCGGATTATGTGTTGTGAAGCTAGCCACAATAAGGATTGAAACAATAGTGGAATTTGCGGTTTGCCTGCAAGATAAAAATACCTCTTTGAAAGTGATGTAGAAGTTTACAATTGGTGGAACCATGCCATATTTATACTAGATAATGTTAAACAAGGTTGGAATGTGAAAATGAAATGGGGTATCAGTCTATTCGGTGACACCCACAGAACACAACTGTGAAGAGTTTACGCAAATTTTAGCGTTGTAGCTCTTATCGCAGGACTGTGACTGTGTGAAATCACATACCCAGTCAGCCTATTGTTGACATTCATATTGCACTGTACAGCTTTACATAAGGATTGGGGATCAATGAAATGGTGTATCAGTCTACTCAATACCCAAGATATTTTTTCCCAACGTCCTCCTCAGAGTTATCAGACTCCAAAACATTCACGCAGTTTTGTTTTCCCTCGGGAATAGTGTTCAATACACGTAGGTTGACAAACCTGTGGCCCAATTCATAGTTGTTTCAAAGTCCCGCAATAAGAGCTAATGTTCTCTGGGTGTCACTGAGTAGACTGATACTCCATGTCATTGATCCACAATCCATAGGTAAGGCTGTACAGTGAAATAAGTATGGCCCCAATGCAATTCTAAAGTATAATACTTCCAGTGTGATTTCAACAGATTTTTGTCAAATTAACAAATTATTGTCTTTTGTTGATTTTATATAACAACATTGCAACCTCGTTTAGCATGATCTATTCAATTATGGCAAAATTCTACTATTTGTATTCATTTGCATCACTGTCAATGACATACTTTTATTTTGAAGGCTAACCGCAAAGTCCACTATTGTGGCTAATCCTTATTGTGGCTAGCTTCACATAGATGGGTCCGCCCACTATTAATCAAATAAGAACTGTCTTGTAAATGAGGGTTATTTTAGATGATGACACCTAGCTATATAGTTAGCTAGCTAACTATGTAGCTACTGAAACAGATGATGTCGTTTTGCTATGTTTTTGGGGAAGAACATTGTTTGCATCCATGAGCTAGCTAGCTTTTTTTTATGACCAGCACTGTAGGTGTGCGAGACAACTTTACCAGCATCATAGCATACGTATCGATGAATCGTTGTGACATATGAAATATGAGTGATAGTGTAATCAATGTGTAATAACTACGTAAGAAATGAATGAACGCGCTAAATGATTATTATTATTATCAGGCCCTGATTGGTCAACAAGCTTATTTGGCACGTCAAATAATGTTATTTGACACATCAAATAGTGTTATTGACACGCAAAGACCCAAACGGTGTTCCATAGAAATCCTGGTTGAGAATGAAATGACTGAACAAATGAACAACGAAACAGCACAGCAAGTAAGTGAAATAAATAGGTTTTGATTATGTTTTACTGGTAATGGGGACATACGTAAATGCCAACAAAATAACTTTTTGGCCAGTGTGGTGTGTGTGTGTAACCTTTATTTAACTAGGCAAGTCAGTTAAGAACAAATTCTTATGACGGCCTACCCCGGCCAAACCTGGACGACGCTGGGCCAATTGTGCTCCGCCCTATGGGACTCCCAATCACGTTCGGATGTGATACAGCTTGGATTCGAACCAGGGACTGTAGTGACGCCTCTTGCACTGAGATGCCGTGCCTTAGACCGCTGCGTCCATGTGTGTGTCTTAACTATTTAACTGTACTAGAATGCTTAAAAGGCCCTTAAAATGTTAAATATCGGTTATCGGTATTGTTTTTTTTTGGCAAGGAAAATATCGGATATCGGTATCAGTCAAAAATGTCATATCGGTGCATCACTAGTACGGAGTAAAGGGTAAGAATGTAAATGTGATATTTCTGTTTTTTTAATAATTTTTTTATTTGCTAAAATGTATAATAACCAGTTTTGCTTTGTCACTATGGGGTATTGTGTGTAGATTGATGGGGGGGGGGGGGGAACTATTGAATCCATTTTAGAATTAGGCTGTAACGTAACGAAATGTGGAAAAAGTCAAGGGGTCTGAATACTTTCCGAATGCACTGTACATCTCAAAATAAACATTGATGATCTCCCTGTCTCTCTCAGAGATAAAACAAAAAATACATGCCACAAAAATGTGTGTATGAAAGTTTCCTTAGCAACAGATAAAGTTGCCTTGCAAAAGCATTCTGACCCCTTGGATTTCTTCACATTTTATTGTGTTACAAAGTGGGATTAAAATGGATTTAGTTGTAATTTTTTTGTCAACAATCTACAAAAAATACTCTAATGTCAAAGTAGAATATTATTTTTCCATTTTTTTTTTAGATAAATAAAAAATTACAACTAAAATATAATTGTTGCATAAGTATTCAGCCCGTTTGTTTAGGCACGCCTGAATCAGACCAGGAGTCAAATTTGGCTTAAATATCACATAATAAATTACATTGACTCTGTGTGAAATAATAGGGGTTGACATAATTTATGGCTAACCCTTCCTCTGTCCCCCATACATATATCTGTAAGCGATCCTCAGTCAAGTATTGAATTTCAAGCACAGATTCAACTACAAAGACCAGGGAGCTTTTCGAAAAGCCTCATAAAGAAGGGCAGTGATTGGTAGATGGGTAACAATAACAAATCAGACATTGAATATCTCTTTAATCATGGTCAAGTTAATAATTATGCTGTGGATGATGTATTAAATCACCGTCCTTCTGAACTGAGATTCAGGACAGGAATGAAACTGAATAGGGATGTTACCATGAGGTCATTGGTGATTTTAAAACAGTTACAGAGTTCAATGGATGTGATGGGAGAAAACTGAGGATGGATTAACAACATTGTAGTGACTCCATGATAATTACTTAAATGACAGTGAAAATAATACAAATATACAGAAAAAAAGATTCCAAGTAAGGCATCTTGTATGCAACAAGGCACTAAAGTAATACTGAAAAATATATATATATACTGCAAAGGAATACACTTTTTGGCCTGAATGCAAATCCTTATGTTTGGGGCAAATCCAACACAAAACATCAAAACATTTCAGGATAAAAATAAACAGGACGGAGCTAAGTACAGGCAAAATCCTAAAGAAAAACCTGGTTCAGTCTGATTTACACCAGACACTGGGAGAGGAATTCACCTTTCAGCAAGACAATAACCTACAACACAAAGCCAAATCTACACTGGAGTTGTTATTAAGAAGACTGTAAATGTTACTGCGTGGCCAAGTTACAGTTTTGACTTAAATCTGTTTTAAAAAACATACTTTTGCAAAGCACTGTACATGTGGTTCTATTTTGTTTATAATAACCCTGCTGTCTGTCTGTCTGTCTGTCTGTCTGCCTGTGTTTCTGTTTCTGGAAGGCCAGGGATTTACACAACGTGCTGACAGCTGAGGGAATGTCCTTGGAGCCTGGCTGCACGTGACACTAAAGCTCTCGTAAAGTCCCTCTCCCTTTCTCTCCGTTCTCCCTCTCTTTTTTCACACGTTTATCTCACACTCTGTCCATGATAAGGCCCCAGCTCAAAGTCCCCCTGCACATGCCATTCAGAACTCGGTGAACTCTGAACTCGGTGACCTCTGGAATACAGCGTATTTGGTGTTTTATAAGTGATGATGTAATGTGTTCAGATGGCTGGAGAGGAGGAACACGATCATCTAAGATAAAGGTGTGAAAACAGACATACCACCTAGTGGAACAGGGCCATCGGCCAAATACTGGGAAAGAAGAGTGGGACCTGTTGTATTAGGGGTTGGGTGAGGCAAGAGCAACAGAATGTCTAGTAATCTGATCATTGGCAAATGAGTGAAGGAGTAGATGTTCTATTGGGCTTTTGATACAATCATTTCAGGTCTCCCTCGTAAAAGACTAGCCTGACTTCAATGGGACTTCCTGGATAAATAAATAAAAAGCCAATAATGGTTATAAATACTAGCATGGCCAGTGGCCACCTGCCAATCACCTCGGATACAGACAGTATCATCATATCATTATTATCTCTGTCATATTATTATTATCATCTCACGCTGTTGTTTTGTTATTGTAAATGAGCATCAAGTTCAAGACACTTGACCCTCGGGGCTCTTTAGTCATCCTAAACCTGTTATGATGACTAGGCCGGTCTTACATGTGAATATGGGTTGAAGTGAGGTCCTCTATGTGTACTGATGCACCACCTGGAGCACACTGTAATTCTGTCTCTCTGGCCTCTAGGTAAGTGATACTAGTACATTGCTACTTCTATGTACAATCTCGAACGTAGTTTGTGGATCTATTTTCAAACTACTGGCTCAGTAAAAGTGCCCTATGGGTACGAGGGAGTTCTATAGGTAGTCATTATGATAATATTATGATAATACCTGGCTGACAGATCAACCGTCCATATTGTATTCAGTTCACACATGCAGTATGTATCAGAGACACTGAGAAGGCGGAGGAGAGAGGGGATCAGAACCCATGACAACGCCAGAGCCTAGCACTGAGACACACACACACACACACACACACACACACACACACACACACACACACACACACACACACACACACACACACACACACACACACACACACACACACACACACACACACACATACATACACAGTGTTAGCTGTAGTCATGCCGACATATATAATGAAGCAGAGCTTTTCTGTTAGCTGCTCCCCATGGGCCCGGTTATGGCAGCCTCTAATTCATCAATATTCTATTCTCCCATTTAGTCATCTTCTTCTCTGCTAATCCTTTTTCTCCATGGAATTTTACTATTTCATAAGGGTAATTTTTTTAATGTAAGTTTCTATCAATATTATTATTTAACAAAAATCTTAATGATTTGTTCAATTATTTGTTATTTTAACATTATGTTTACCCATGTGTGTGTGTTCAAACAGATTAATGAATCAATAAAGAATTAAAGAATTAGGCGACAAAGAGTTATGAAGCCAAACTCTCCAACATGGCTCTGGTCTCATGAACAGGTTGTAATCCAGACCAAAGATGCCTGGAGGGGTTTTTCTCCCTGACGTTTACCCCAGATCCCCTTTAACATTTTTATCAGCCATACTGAATTCAAACCAATTAAAAATGGGATTATTAAAACAGTGTGGGGCTGAAGATGCATCAGGCATACCAGCTGAATCAAAGTGTCCACAGGAAAACATGGAGACTTTCCTATAGCTGCAGTGGACCAAGTCATACTGAACAACTGTGAGATGGTCAGTTCTGCGGACTTTTTAAAAGGTAAATGAATGACTATTAAATTATGCTCACACCAATCTAAAATATAATTTCTCCATCCAGAAATAATCCAAGTCACATATTGGTCCATTTGATCAGAAAGGTGTGCTATTTAGCAATAAGCATTATCACCTGTAGCCCAACTGATGCAGCATAGTGTCAATAAAGAAATAGGCTGAAGCATAGTGTCAATAAAGAAATAGGCTGAAGCATAGTGTCAATAAAGAAATAGGCTGAAGCATAGTGTCAATAAAGAAATAGGCCGAAGCATAGTGTCAAAGAAATAGGCTGAAGCATAGTGTCAATAAAGAAATAGGCTGAATTATAGTGTCAATAAAGAAATAGGCTGAAGCATAGGGATGATAAAGAAATAGACTGAAGCATAGGGTTGATAAAGAAATAGGCTGAAGCATAGGGTTGATAAAGAAATAGACTGAAGCATAGGGATGATAAAGAAATAGACTGAAGCATAGGGTTTATAAAGAAATAGACTGAAGCATAGAGTTTATAAAGAAATAGACTGAAGCATACGGATGATAAAGAAATAGACTGAAGCATAGGGATGATAAAGAAATAGACTGAAGCATAGGGTTTATAAAGAAATAGACTGAAGCATAGGGTTTATAAAGAAATAGACTGAAGCATAGGGTTTATAAAGAAATAGACTGAAGCATAGGGATGATAAAGAAATAGACTGAAGCATAGGGTTTATAAAGAAATAGACTGAAGCATAGGGTTTATAAAGAAATAGACTGAAGCATAGGGTTTATAAAGAAATAGACTGAAGCATAGGGATGATAAAGAAATAGACTGAAGCATAGGGTTTATAAAGAAATAGACTGAAGCATAGAGTTTATAAAGAAATAGACTGAAGCATACGGATGATAAAGAAATAGACTGAAGCATAGGGTTTATAAAGAAATAGACTGAAGCATAGGGTTTATAAAGAAATAGACTGAAGCATAGGGTTTATAAAGAAATAGACTGAAGCATAGGGTTTATAAAGAAATAGACTGAAGCATAGGGTTGATAAAGAAATAGACTGAAGCATAGGGTTGATAAAGAAATAGACTGAAGCATAGGGATGATAAAGAAATAGACTGAAGCATAGGGTTTATAAAGAAATAGACTGAAGCATAGGGTTTATAAAGAAATAGACTGAAGCATAGGGTTGATAAAGAAATAGACTGAAGCATAGGGTTGATAAAGAAATAGACTGAAGCATAGGGATGATAAAGAAATAGGCTGAAGCATAGGGTTTATAAAGAAATAGACTGAAGCATAGGGTTTATAAAGAAATAGACTGAATGTCACGCCCTGGCCTTATTATTCTTTGTTTTCTTGATTATTTTAGTTAGGTCAGGGTGTGACATGGGGAATGTTTATGTTTTGTTGGTTTTGGGTGTTTATTTGGTAAAGGGGTTATGGGGTGTAGTAGATGGTTTTGTGTTGAGTGTATATGTCTAGCGTTGTCTATGTTGGTTAGTTATCTAGGAGAGTCTATGGTTACCTGAATGAGTTCCCAATTAGAGACAGCTGATTTCGGTTGTCTCTGATTGGGAGCCTTATTTAGGGTAGCCATAGGCTCTCATTGGTTGTGGGTAATTGTCTATGTAAGAACGTTAGTAGCCTGTATGTTTGTGCACAACGTTTGTAGCTTCACGGTCGTTTTGTTATTTTGTTGTTTTGTTAAAGTGTTTTTGTGTCGTGTTCATCTTCGTGTTAAAATAAAAGAAGATGGCATATTTTCCAACTGCTGCATTTTGGTCCGTTAATCCGCCACACGATCGTGACAGAATTACCCACCATAGGACCAAGCAGCATGACCAGCGGCAACAGGAGCAATACAAGGATTTATGGACATGGGAGGAAATTTTAGACCGGGAGGTACCAGGAGAATATAACCGCCCCAAAGCTGAGCTGGAGGCAGCGAAAGCAGAGAGGCGGCGATATGAGGAGCTAGCTCGGAGGCAGGAAAAAGAACCTACAAAGGATCTGGGTTACACTACGTGGGAGGAGATCGACAGGTGGGCGATCAACCCAGGGAGAGTGCCGGAGCCCGCCTGGGATTCTCTGGCGCAGTGCGAGGAGGGATACCGGCGAATGGAGGCAGCACGACGAAGCGGTAGGAAGCCTGTGGGAAAACCCAAAAAATTTCTTTGGGGGGGGCTTAAAGGGAGAGTGGCGAAGTCAGGTAGGAAACCTGCGCCTACTCCCTGTAATTACCGTGGAGAGCGAGAGTACGGGCAGACACCGTGTTACCCAGTAGAGCGCACGGTGTCTCCTGTACGTGTGCATAGCCCGGTGCGGGTTATTCCACCTCCCCGCACTGGCAGGGCTAGATTGAGTATTGAGCCGGATGTCATGAAGCCGGCCCTACATATCTGGCCACCAGTGCGTCTCCTCGGGCCGGTTTACATGGCACCAGCCTTACGCATGGTGTCCCCGGTTCGCCTACATAGCCCGGTGCGGGTTATTCCACCTCCCCGCACTGGTCGGGCAACGGGGAGCATTCAACCAGGTAAGGTTGGTCAGGCTCAATGCTCAAGGGAGCCAATACGCCTGCACGGTCCGGTATTTCCGGCGCCACCTCCCCGCCCCAGTTCAGTGCCACCAGTGCCTACACCACGTAACAGGCTTCCAGTGTGTCTCCAGAGCCCTGTTCCTCCTCCACGCACTCGTCCTATGGTGCGTGTCTCCAGCCCGGTATCACCAATTCCGGCACCACGCACTAAGCCTTTTGTGCGTCTCCAGAGTCCTGTGCATCCTGTTGCTGCTCCCCGCATTAGCCCTGAGATGCGTGTCCCCAGTCCGGTACCACCAGTTCCGGCCCCACGCACTAGGCCTAATGTGCGTCCCCAGGGTCCAGTATGCCCTGTTCCTGCTCCCCGCACTAGCCCTGAGATGCGTGTCCCCAGCCCGGTGCCACCAGTCCCGGCACCACGCACCAGGCCTACAGTGCGCCTCAGCCGGCAGGAGTCTGCCGTCTGCACAGCGATGACTGAACTGCTCGTCTCCCCAGCGCCATCTGAGCCATCCGTCTCCCCAGCGCCATCTGAGCCATCCGTCTCCCCAGCGCCATCTGAGCCATCCGTCTGCAATGAGCCTGCAAAGCCGCCCGTCTGCCATGAGCCTGCAAAGCCGCCCGTCTGCCATGAGCCCACTGAGCCGTCCGCCAGACAGGAGCCGCTAGAGCCGCCAGCCAGACAGGAGCCGCTAGAGCCGTCCGTCAGACAGGATCTGCCAGAGCCGCCAACCAGACAGGATCTGCCAGAGCCGCCAACCAGACAGGATCTGCCAGAGCCGCCAACCAGACAGGAGCAGCCAGATCCGTCAGCCAGCCATGAGCAGCCAGATCCGTCAGCTAGCCATGAGCAGCCAGATCCGTCAGCTAGCCATGAGCAGCCAGATCCGTCAGCTAGCCATGAGCAGCCAGATCCGTCAGCTAGCCATGAGCAGCCAGATCCGTCAGCTAGCCATGAGCAGCCAGATCCGTCAGCCAGCCATGGGCCATCCCTCAGTCCGGAGCTGCAGTCCTTCAGTCCGGAGCTGCAGTCCCTCAGTCCGGAGCTGCCATTCTTCAGTCCGGAGCTGCCCCTTATCCTGGTGCTGCCCCTTACCCTGGTGCTGCCCCTTACCCTGGTGCTGCCCCTTACCCTGGTGCTGCCTCTTACCCTGGTACTGCCCCTGACCCTAGTACTGCCCCTGACCCTGGTACTGCCTCTTACCCTGGTACTGCCCCTTAGTCCGGAACTGCCCCTGAATGCAATGGGGTTAAGGTGGAGGGGGGTCGTTTGGAGGAAGCCTAGGAGGTGTTTAGGTACTGTGGTGACGTGGGGACCGCGACCAGAGCCGGAGCCGCCACCGTGGATGGAAGCCCACCCAGACCCTCCCCTAGACTGTGTATGGTGCGCCCGGAGTTCGCGCCTCAAGGGGGGGGTTATGTCACGCCCTGGCCTTATTATTCTTTGTTTTCTTGATTATTTTAGTTAGGTCAGGGTGTGACATGGGGAATGTTTATGTTTTGTTGGTTTTGGGTGTTTATTTGGTAAAGGGGTTATGGGGTGTAGTAGATGGTTTTGTGTTGAGTGTATATGTCTAGCGTTGTCTATGTTGGTTAGTTATCTAGGAGAGTCTATGGTTACCTGAATGAGTTCCCAATTAGAGACAGCTGATTTCGGTTGTCTCTGATTGGGAGCCTTATTTAGGGTAGCCATAGGCTCTCATTGGTTGTGGGTAATTGTCTATGTAAGAACGTTAGTAGCCTGTATGTTTGTGCACAACGTTTGTAGCTTCACGGTCGTTTTGTTATTTTGTTGTTTTGTTAAAGTGTTTTTGTGTCGTGTTCATCTTCGTGTTAAAATAAAAGAAGATGGCATATTTTCCAACTGCTGCATTTTGGTCCGTTAATCCGCCACACGATCGTGACACTGAAGCATAGGGTTTATAAAGAAATAGACTGAAGCATAGGGTTTATAAAGAAATAGACTGAAGCATAGGGTTGATAAAGAAATAGACTGAAGCATAGGGTTGATAAAGAAATAGACTGAAGCATAGGGATGATAAAGAAATAGGCTGAAGCATAGGGTTTATAAAGAAATAGACTGAAGCATAGGGTTTATAAAGAAATAGACTGAAGCATAGGGTTTATAAAGAAATAGACTGAAGCATAGGGTTGATAAAGAAATAGACTGAAGCATAGGGTTGATAAAGAAATAGACTGAAGCATAGGGATGATAAAGAAATAGGCTGAAGCATAGGGTTTATAAAGAAATAGACTGAAGCATAGGGTTTATAAAGAAATAGACTGAAGCATAGGGTTGATAAAGAAATTGACTGAAGCATAGGGATGATAAAGAAATAGACTGAAGCATAGGGTTGCCTATCTGCATTTACACTATTAGGCTAATCATGATGCTAAAAGTTAGCAATATATTGATGACTTCAATGTCACAAAAAAACTCTGGTTTAAACACTATAATGTAGTGTTTCACTTAACCCCAGTCTTCCTTACAGTATGTGCTCATGGTGAATCGTGGAGCCTAAATCATGTTGCCTCTAAAAGCTCTGGTGCAGCTTGCTCAGTTCGCTCATAGATGTAGGTGTGATACTCCACTTTTAACAATGGCCATTAAAACTGCTTTCAAATGTGTTTTCCCGGCGGGCCCCGGCCCAATTTAACCCTTGACCTTAAATCCCCTGGTACCCAACTGATATCAGGGCTGACCAATCAGAGATCTGGGTGCCTTGCTTTCTGCCGTTACCATAGCAACACCCTCCATAGCTGGGTTCAGAAGAACGGGGGGGGGGATTTACAGTGACTCTGTTGAGCTCTGTCAATATAGATGAAAGCCAAATCGATATGGTACGAAGGGATTTCACAGCTCACTGAGGCGTGTGGATCAGCCAGCAAGCAGCCAGTGCCCAGTACACATACCATCTGGGTCAGAGAGCTGCACTGAACCATTACACACACACACACACACACACACACACACACACACACACACACACACACACACACACACACACACACACACACACACACACACACACACACACACGCACGCGCCACAGGTTACATATACACACTGATAGCTAGGCACACACTCAAACTAATGCTAAAGCCAAACAAAAAAAGTCATATGGGCACGCGCACACCAAAGCACACACTCCCTGCAGAGCAGATAAAGACTAACACAGTGCGCTGACCCGTGATTAACCAGAGAAGCACTGCAGTCTTCTGCCATTAATTAGACACCTACTAATTAATGCAGAGCCACACACTGCTTCACAAAGGAACTACTGAGATAAACACACCTCCACGGCCACCCAGCAGCCTGGCTTAACTCATATGTAAACAACAACAATAAAGAAATACAAGATTGTTATCCCTCCTCTGGTTATTGACATTTTATTTGTAAATGTCAGAAATTCGGGAAGCAACAACCATTCTTCCACAAGACCAAGGAGAGGAATCAGCTCAGCTGTCTGTCTTGATCAAATCCCCAAAAAGCCCATGTTTAGTTCCTTGTTAAATCTTATTCATGAAATTCATACTGAAAAACACAAGGCTAAAAGAGTAAAAGGTTTGACTCCATTACCATGTAAATACTAAGCAGAATAATTACAAATGGCATTACAATGTTTGTTACTATACTGCAGGGTTCCCCAACTAGCACGGTTTTATTTGGCCCCCCAAGTTTTCTGAGCAAAAATACGATTTCTTTTTTTTTACATTGTCATTGTTGGACATAAACGACTGTAAAAACACCAGGAAATCAGATCCAATTGATTTTAATTTGGGAAATCTGTTCCCAAGTATTCCCACGCATAATACAGAGACATGATTGTATACAAATGTAAGCAAGGTTTGAAATTATTATGTTTCAGTCAAATATTATATCTGTTTGGGATTCTTGCAGTCAATTTCCAGTCTACAATTGATCTATAATTATGTTCTGGCTCCCCGACCATCTGCTCAAGAAAGAAATCGTCCCGCGGCTCAATCTAGTTGATGATCCCTGCTATACTGCTATAAACGCCTGACTCCATTACCATGTAAATACTAAGCAGAATAAATACAAATACAAATGTCATTATAATGTTGTTACTATAGTATACTGTGTACACAGGCACAGTATTTATAAGATCAGTTATCATTGTTTCCTCCTTGGCACTTAATTGATCAATCAATGTCACAGGTTGGCTGGAGAATGCACATGCATCCAATCAATCAGCACCCAATCAATCAGCACCCAATCAATCAGCACCCAATCAATCCAATCAAATAAGCTCCTATCTGGACAGCAATTGGCTATTTCAATGCTTCAGATGGTACAGAACGGAGTAGGCCGACCACATACAGACCTGATGCCTGTTATCACTCCTGAATTACACCTGATAAGACCAGCCAATGCATTTGTCCAATTAAGAACCAATGCCTTCAGACATTCACTTTCATGTGAATACCTGGGTAGTAATGAATTCGTTTCAGCCACACAGATTTTCTTTCAGCCATCAAACCTATGAGGTGTTGTACTGACTCAAACAATGTTTGAAGGGAAAATGGCAAGTTCAATTTACAGTGGCTCTGAAGAGATTTGTCAAAAGAATTTCAATCAATCAAACTATTGATTGATTGATCGATCGATTGATTGATAAAGAAAGTTGCTCCTTTGGAAGGTCAACAAGTGTTTTACAGTCCAGATGTGGTAAACATGTGGTCCAACGGTAATCCCAAGACACCCTCAAAGCCTTTACACGCTCACACACATGCAGGACAAGGAGTATGTTAGTGGCCTTGAAACTACAATGTAATGTTAGTGTCTGTGCATTTGTTTTAGTATTCATATGTAGACTCCTTTTTTTTGGCCATGTGACCTGACTAGAAAAAGTGTGTGTGTGTGTGTGTGTGTATGTGTGTGTGTACGTGTGTGTGTATGAATATACTGCGTATCCTCTGTATATATATGTGTATGTGTCTACTGTGTATCCTCTGTATATACAGTGGGGAGAACAAGTATTTGATACACTGACGATTTTGCAGGTTTTCCTACTTACAAAGCATGTAGAGGTCTGTAATTTTTATCATAGGTACACTTCAACTATGAGAGACGGAATCTAAAACAAAAATCCAGAAAATCACATTGTATGATTTTTAAGTAATTAATTTGCATTTTATTGCATGACATAAGTATTTGATACATCAGAAAAGCAGAACTTAATATTTGGTACAGAAACCTTTGTTTGCAATTACAGAGATCATACGTTTCCTGTAGTTCTTGACTAGGTTTGCACACACTGCAGCAGGGATTTTGGCCCACTCCTCCCTACAGATCTTCTCCAGATCCTTCAGGTTTCGGGGCTGTCGCTGGGCAATACGGACTTTCAGCTCCCTCCAAAGATTTTCTATTGGGTTCAGGTCTGGAGACTGGCTAGGCCACTCCAGGACCTTGAGATGCTTCTTACGGAGCCACTCCTTAGTTGCCATGGCTGTGTGCTTCGTGTCGTTGTCATGCTGGAAGACCCAGCCACGACCCATCTTCAATGCTCTTACTGAGGGAAGGAGGTTGTTGGCCAAGATCTCGCGATACATGGCCCCATCCATCCTCCCCTCAATACGGTGCAGTCGTCCTGTCCCCTTTGCAGAAAAGCATCCCCAAAGAATGATGTTTCCACCTCCATGCTTCACGGTTGGGATGGTGTTCTTGGGGTTGTACTCATCCTTCTATTCCTCCAAACACGGCGAGTGGAGTTTAGAGCAAAAGGCTCTATTTTTGTCTCATCAGACCACATGACCTTCTCCCATTCCTCCTCTGGATCATCCAGATGGTCATTGGCAAACTTCAGACGGGCCTGGACATGCGCTGGCTTGAGCAGGGGGACCTTGCGTGCGCTGCAGGATTTTAATCCATGACGGCGTAGTGTGTTACTAATGGTTTTCTTTGAGACTGTGGTCCCAGCTCTCTTCAGGTCATTGACCAGGTCCTGCCGTGTAGTTCTGGGCTGATCCCTCACATTCCTCATGATCATTGATGCCCCACGAGGTGAGATCTTGCATGGAGCCCCAGACCGAGGGTGATTGACCGTCATCTTGAACTTCTTCCATTTTCTAATAATTGTGCCAACAGTTGTTGCCTTCTCACCAAGCTGCTTGCCTATTGTCCTGTAGCCCATCCCAGCCTTGTACAGGTCTACAATTTATCCCTGATGTCCTTACACAGCTCTCTGGTCTTGGCCATTGTGGAGAGGTTGGAGTCTGTTTGATTGAGTGTGTGGACAGGTGTCTTTTATACAGGTAACGAGTTCAAACAGGTGCAGTTAATACAGGTAATGAGTGGAGAACAGGAGGGCTTCTTAAAGAAAAACTAACAGGTCTGTGAGAGCCGGAATTTTTACTGGTTGGTAGGTGATCAAATACTTATGTCATGCAATAAAATGCAAATTAATTACTTAAAAATCATACAATGTGATTTTCTGGATTTTTGTTTTAGATTCCGTCTCTCACAGTTGAAGTGTACCTATGATAAAAATGACAGACCTCTACATGCTTTGTAAGTAGGAAAACCTGCAAAATCGGCAGTGTATCAAATACTTGTTCTCCCCACTGTATATGTGTATGTGTGTACTGTGTACGTGTATATATGTACAGTATGTTTAAATATGCATATTCACACTTTTATGTTCCCATTTTGCTCATGCAAAAACAATCAGTGATCAAACCCCCATATCATTGTAACTAGAGGAGACAGCAGCACATCATCAGAAGCCAGTTCCAAATATTACAATTGACGATTGCGTGATGTGCAACACATTTTACCACTGTTTACTTACACACATTGGTTGAATGATAATTTCCTCCTCGGTCCTCACTGACAGAGAAAGAGTCAGGACATCAGCCTCATCAGTCCTACAGTAGACCAGTAGGTATTCTTCACACACTTCAGGTCTGTTTGGATCCGGCAAAATGACTCTGTCATGGCCGACTCTTCCGCTTGAGCTGCCGTTAGCTCAGACCAGAAGGTCTGGAGAGGTACATTACACGCAGCTATCTTTGTCCTTCTCCTGACTGCCGTGGCTGATCCACAGCTGATGAGGTTTAGCACACAAGTGTGTGTGTCTACGTACTAGCACGGAGCTCCGGATTGACCCATTCTCTATCCGCCTGGTTTCTGATAAACCACAGCCCATAGCACGGTGACAGCCCCCCCGGGCAGCGTACTCACGCAGGCAGGCAGACAGAGGCACGGAGGCATTCGATCGGCATAGCAGAGGCACTTGGGGTCACTGATGCTGACAGAGTAGGCCTCCTTCTCAAGTGGGTAGATAGATCGAAACACATACACAAGCATTCCGATGCACATATTTCTTGTCCAATTGAATATGTATATTCACACACACGGACGGACGGATGCACACAAGCATACACACACACATACATGCATACATGCACGCACACACAAACATGATCTATACTCACTCAATACATAAACCTTGGAATAACTTATTTTCTCATTATTTTACTGAATCAGTTATGTATTAACAGCTGTAAGGCTTCTTTATCACAATCACCATTTTTGATTAAACAGACACCCTTATCGTATGCTAAATGTTTTATTAACAGAATTTGATATGGAGATAAGTATTTATATAACGTTGAGGGTGTAGTGTGTTTCAATAGTCAATGTGTCAACAAGATGAATGTTTGACCCAGAGTTCCATAGTTCCAGCTTGTATAAGACATATGTTGATGATCGTACGCATGATCACCCCAGTCAACCTGGCCCATTGGGAAGTGGTTAGTGATACGCTTCATGGGACTGTGAATACATGCTTGACAAAGAGATGGAAGTCATCACTGAACAAAATTACAAATAACAAACAAGCACATTTATTTCCCTCTTAATTATTGACAAATTGTACATTTTTGTTGTAAACTTCTTTCATATCAAGTTGCAGCAATAAGTATGTTTTAAAGGTGATTTGAAAAGTGGTTCTCTGGCAAAGACGCTCTCTGTCCTCCAAAATGGGAGAAGAGGTACATATTGCATATTATGAATTTTTGCTTGTTTGTTTGATATTTTTATGTTATTTATTTCAATCTGTGTTTTTTATTCATGTTTTTGCCAAATGAGACAGAGAAGTTGCAGATTGCACCTCTAAATTGTGTTCAGGTGATTCCTTTCTTTATGAAATGCTATTTAAGTATTAGAAAAAGCAACTTTGCTGCTGTGTTAAGAAAATGTTGTTGCATTTTAGAATGACCCAAGTACAACTCCTTGACATAATGGTGTGGTGCTAAAGTCTGGCTGAGCTAAGGAGCCGGGTATATACAGCTGGGTAGGCTGTAGTTTGACTTTATTATTTTATGTTTTTATTGTCACATACTGGCGCCAGGAAGGGAATTTAAGGATTTTGGGCACTGGCCAGCCAGGTTAGTAGAATGACATTTCTACTAGCCCAGGTGACATTCTCTGTAGCCAAGGGTCCAAAAGCCCAGTCTGAAAAGCACTGGCTATGGGCTAGCTTCATTTCCATCCCTGGTCTGTGGTGTTGCTGCTTATCAATTTGGATGGACCAAAATGTTGTTTCTTGAAGAGAAGAGACCTTTAGATTTCCTCACAAAATCTATTACAAATTCATTTACATTGACTCTGCCTTAATTAATCACATATTGTAGCCTACCAATAAATATTCAATTAACATCTGGGCTTCATACCAGAGCATTGCATCTCATAATGAATATTGATGGTATTTGGTTAGGCAGCCTTCAGATTTTATACTAATTTCATTTAAATATCTATGCTCCAGCTCGTGATGCCTTTCCAAATGTTTTCACATGCAAATTCACATATTTCAAATATTTCAAATTTTTAAACAACATTCTACATCAAATATAGGTTGGCCTACCATACAACTTTGTTAATTTATAAGCTGCCTGCAATGAAATGTAGTAGGCTAGGCTACTATTGGTGTTAGGCTATTGCATGTAGTAGCCTGCTTTTGGTGTTAGGCTATTGCATGCGTTAGACAAATGCAGAGAACTAATTAATCCATTGCAACAAATGTAGCCAATACAATGCACAGTAAGTAATAGTAACTTCACACAGATAAAACAAAACAGAAAATAAGAATAGGCTAGACTACAGTAATGAAAACAAAAACAATGGATTTAAAAGTGACACCCGGATGTGGGAATTTACCTTAGAAATAACATGAATGTTCCCTCTCTCCTTCGGAATCTCCCTGGTCCCAAACTCTGAGCCACTGTCTGCTTCTCACGCGGATTTTGCTCAGTGATGGCGCACGGAATTATCAAAGAGACCTTCGAGGAAATCTTCGGGTAGTTAGACAGAAGACCATGGCTAGTCACCCGCTTCACACGCTCGTGTAATTGTGCCTTGAAGGTGAAGTCCTAAAGATATGTATTCTTCAAATAATAACGAGTCAGTGACATGCCAAAATATGTAACGCATACGCCAAACTCCTCAAACCATCGGTGTCTGTACGCGGTCAACGGTTGTTCGCTATGTTCGTATCTTGCCTTGCTTCATTTGCACGTTCTCTCTGCAGCCAGCGCACGGGTTGGCGGTTGGTTGGCGCGCGCCTCACGGATTATTGCCCGGCCCCCTCGTGCTTTCCAATACCTTGACACATTGTTATGGCTTTCTCCCTTTATTTTTACGAGTGACCCGCGGCCAAGTTATTAGTCTACACATAATTACAAATCTGTGCAATTGGAGTCAAGTAAACGTGTCTGCTGCTGATTGCAAATTGACACACTTGGTCTTGGCAATATGACAGCTCCCCACACACTCACTCAGTAAGATATGACTGAAGGCAGTTCACTTACTGTAGCCTAATAATCATTTTACATGGATTTAATTTTTTGTTAGCATACTTTATGGCTTGCAAGCATGACAGGTCAACGTTAGCCTGTATTTAGGTTAGGTATCTATAGATGGTTCATGTGTGTGTCCCATCTCCTATGTTGTAACGGCAGCCTTCCCTCTCCTCACGAGAAGAGAGGGTGTAACAGGGATCGGACCAAGACGCAGCGTAGCTCGTGTTCAACATGACTTTAATAAACAAGACGAAACTGTGAACACTTACAACTAACAAAATAACAAACGTGGCAAACCGAAACAGCCCTATCTGGTGCAGAGAAAACACAGAGACAGGAAACAACCACCCACAAACCCCAACACAAAACAAGCCACCTATATATGATTCCCAATCAGAGACAACACAAAACATCTGCCTCTGATTGAGAACCATATTAGGCCAAACATAGAAACAGACAAACTAGACACACAACATAGAATGCCCACCCAGCTCACGTCCTAACCAACAGTAAAACAAGCAAAACACACAAGAACTATGGTCAGAATGTGACAGTACCCCCCTCCTGAGGTGCGCACCCCCTAAAACTCTAGGGGAGGGTCTGGGTGGGCATCTGTCCGCGGTGGTGGCTCCGGCGCTGGACGAGGACACCACTCCACCATTGTCTTTGTCCCCCTCCTTAGCGTCCTTTGAGTGGTGACCCTCGCCTCCGACCTTGGCCTAGGAACCCTCACAAAGGGCCCCATCTGATTGAGGAGACAACTCAGGACAGAGAGGTAGCTCAGGACAGAGAGGTAGCTCAGGACAGAGAGGTAGCTCAGGACAGAGAGGCAGCTCCGGACTGAGTGGCAGCTCCGGACTGAGTGGCAGCTCCGGACTGGAGGGCGGCTCATGACTGGAGGGCGGCTCATGACTGGAGGGCGGCTCATGACTGGAGGGCGGCTCATGACTGGAGGGCGGCTCATGATTGGAGGGCGGCTCATGATTGGAGGGCGGCTCATGACTGGAGGGCGGCTCATGACTGGAGGGCGGCTCATGACTGGAGGGCGGCTCTGGCAGCTCCTGACTGACTGGCGGCTCTGGCAGCTCCTGACTGGCTGGCGGCTCTGGCAGCTCCTGACTGGCTGGCAGCTCCTGACTGGCTGGCGGCTCTGGCAGCTCCTGACTGGCTGGCGGCTCTGGCAGCTCCTGACTGGCGGGCGGCTCAGGCAACTCGGGACAGACGGGCGGCTCTGACGGCTCGGGACAGACGGGCGGCTCAGATGGCGCTGGGCAGACGGATGGCTCAGATGGCGCTGGGCAGACGGATGGCTCAGATGGCGCTGGGCAAACGGATGGCTCAGACGGCGCTGGGCAGGCAAGCAGCTCAGACGGCGCTGGGCAGGCAGGCAGCTCAGACCTGCTGAGGCGCACAGTAGGCCTGGTGCGTGTTGCCGGAACTGGTGGTACCGGTTTGTAGACACGCACCTCAAGGCTATTGCGGGGAGCAGGAACAGGGCACACTGGACTCTCGAGGCGCACTATACACCTGGTGCGTGGTACCGGCACTGGTGGTACTGGGCTGAGGGCACGCACCTCAGGGCGAGTGCGGGGAGAAGGAACAGTGCGTACAGGGCTCTGGAT
Organism: Salvelinus alpinus; assembly: GCF_045679555.1. NCBI lineage: Eukaryota > Metazoa > Chordata > Actinopteri > Salmoniformes > Salmonidae > Salvelinus > Salvelinus alpinus. The sequence goes on along the minus strand of NC_092095.1, from coordinate 62,791,138 downwards.
ACGCACAGTAAGCTTGGTGCGTGGTGCCGGAACTGGTGGTACCAGGCTGGAGACACGCACCACAGGGAGAGTGCGTGGAGGAGGAACAGAGTTCTGGAGATGCACAGGAAGCCTGGTGCGTGGTGTAGGCACTGGTGTTACTGAGCTTGGGCGAGGAGGTGGCGCCGGATATACCGGACCGTGAAGGCGTACAGGAGCTCTTAAGCACCGAGCCTGCCCAACCTTACCTGGTTTAATGCTCCCCGTAGCCAGGCCAGTGCGGCGAGGTGGAATAGCCCGCACTGGGCTGTGCTGGCGAACCGGGGACACCATGCGTAAGGCTGATGCCATGTACACCGGCCCGAGGAGACGTACTGGAGACCAGATATGTTGAGCCGGCTTCATGGCACCTGGCTCGATGCCCACTCTAGCCCGGCCGATACATGGAGCTGGGATGTACCGCACCTGGCTATACCCACGTACAGGAGACACCGTGCGCCTTTCCGCACAACACGGTGTCTGCCCGTACTCTCGCTCTCCACGGCAAGCCCGGGAAGTTGGCGCAGGTCTCCTACCTGACTTCGCCACACTCCCCTTTAGCCCTCCCCCCAAGAATTTTTTTGGGTTTCTTCTCGGGCTTCCTGGCCAGCCGTGTTCCCTCATAACACCGGTTCCCCTTCGCGGCTGCTTCCAATCTCCTAGCTGCCTCCACCTGTTCCCATGGAAGGCGATCCTTACCAGCCAGGATCACCTCCCATGTGTAGCAACCCTTTCCATCCAACACCTCTTCCCAAGTCCATTCCTCCTGGTACCGCTGCTGCTGCTGCTGCCGCTGCTGCCCGTTGCTACGCTGCTTGGTCCGAGATTGGTGGGTGGTTCTGTAACGGCAGCCTTCCCTCTCTTCACGAGAAGAGAGGGTGTAACAGGGATCGGACCAAGACGCAGCGTAGCTCGTGTTCAACATGACTTTAATAAACAAGACGAAACTGTGAACACTTACAACTAACAAAATAACAAACGTGGCAAACCGAAACAGCCCTATCTGGTGCAGAGAAAACACAGAGACAGGAAACAACCACCCACAAACCCCAACACAAAACAAGCCACCTATATATGATTCCCAATCAGAGACAACACAAAACATCTGCCTCTGATTGAGAACCATATTAGGCCAAACATAGAAACAGACAAACTAGACACACAACATAGAATGCCCACCCAGCTCACGTCCTAACCAACAGTAAAACAAGCAAAACACACAAGAACTATGGTCAGAATGTGACAGTACCCCCCTCCTGAGGTGCGCACCCCCTAAAACTCTAGGGGAGGGTCTGGGTGGGCATCTGTCCGCGGTGGTGGCTCCGGCGCTGGACGAGGACACCACTCCACCATTGTCTTTGTCCCCCTCCTTAGCGTCCTTTGAGTGGTGACCCTCGCCTCCGACCTTGGCCTAGGAACCCTCACAAAGGGCCCCATCTGATTGAGGAGACAACTCAGGACAGAGAGGTAGCTCAGGACAGAGAGGTAGCTCAGGACAGAGAGGTAGCTCAGGACAGAGAGGCAGCTCCGGACTGAGTGGCAGCTCCGGACTGAGTGGCAGCTCCGGACTGGAGGGCGGCTCATGACTGGAGGGCGGCTCATGACTGGAGGGCGGCTCATGACTGGAGGGCGGCTCATGACTGGAGGGCGGCTCATGATTGGAGGGCGGCTCATGATTGGAGGGCGGCTCATGACTGGAGGGCGGCTCATGACTGGAGGGCGGCTCATGACTGGAGGGCGGCTCTGGCAGCTCCTGACTGACTGGCGGCTCTGGCAGCTCCTGACTGGCTGGCGGCTCTGGCAGCTCCTGACTGGCTGGCAGCTCCTGACTGGCTGGCGGCTCTGGCAGCTCCTGACTGGCTGGCGGCTCTGGCAGCTCCTGACTGGCGGGCGGCTCAGGCAACTCGGGACAGACGGGCGGCTCTGACGGCTCGGGACAGACGGGCGGCTCAGATGGCGCTGGGCAGACGGATGGCTCAGATGGCGCTGGGCAGACGGATGGCTCAGATGGCGCTGGGCAAACGGATGGCTCAGACGGCGCTGGGCAGGCAAGCAGCTCAGACGGCGCTGGGCAGGCAGGCAGCTCAGACCTGCTGAGGCGCACAGTAGGCCTGGTGCGTGTTGCCGGAACTGGTGGTACCGGTTTGTAGACACGCACCTCAAGGCTATTGCGGGGAGCAGGAACAGGGCACACTGGACTCTCGAGGCGCACTATACACCTGGTGCGTGGTACCGGCACTGGTGGTACTGGGCTGAGGGCACGCACCTCAGGGCGAGTGCGGGGAGAAGGAACAGTGCGTACAGGGCTCTGGATACGCACAGTAAGCTTGGTGCGTGGTGCCGGAACTGGTGGTACCAGGCTGGAGACACGCACCACAGGGAGAGTGCGTGGAGGAGGAACAGAGTTCTGGAGATGCACAGGAAGCCTGGTGCGTGGTGTAGGCACTGGTGTTACTGAGCTTGGGCGAGGAGGTGGCGCCGGATATACCGGACCGTGAAGGCGTACAGGAGCTCTTAAGCACCGAGCCTGCCCAACCTTACCTGGTTTAATGCTCCCCGTAGCCAGGCCAGTGCGGCGAGGTGGAATAGCCCGCACTGGGCTGTGCTGGCGAACCGGGGACACCATGCGTAAGGCTGATGCCATGTACACCGGCCCGAGGAGACGTACTGGAGACCAGATATGTTGAGCCGGCTTCATGGCACCTGGCTCGATGCCCACTCTAGCCCGGCCGATACATGGAGCTGGGATGTACCGCACCTGGCTATACCCACGTACAGGAGACACCGTGCGCCTTTCCGCACAACACGGTGTCTGCCCGTACTCTCGCTCTCCACGGCAAGCCCGGGAAGTTGGCGCAGGTCTCCTACCTGACTTCGCCACACTCCCCTTTAGCCCTCCCCCCAAGAATTTTTTTGGGTTTCTTCTCGGGCTTCCTGGCCAGCCGTGTTCCCTCATAACACCGGTTCCCCTTCGCGGCTGCTTCCAATCTCCTAGCTGCCTCCACCTGTTCCCATGGAAGGCGATCCTTACCAGCCAGGATCACCTCCCATGTGTAGCAACCCTTTCCGTCCAACACCTCTTCCCAAGTCCATTCCTCCTGGTACCGCTGCTGCTGCTGCTGCCGCTGCTGCCCGTTGCTACGCTGCTTGGTCCGAGATTGGTGGGTGGTTCTGTAACGGCAGCCTTCCCTCTCTTCACGAGAAGAGAGGGTGTAACAGGGATCGGACCAAGACGCAGCGTAGCTCGTGTTCAACATGACTTTAATAAACAAGACGAAACTGTGAACACTTACAACTAACAAAATAACAAACGTGGCAAACCGAAACAGCCCTATCTGGTGCAGAGAAAACACAGAGACAGGAAACAACCACCCACAAACCCCAACACAAAACAAGCCACCTATATATGATTCCCAATCAGAGACAACACAAAACATCTGCCTCTGATTGAGAACCATATTAGGCCAAACATAGAAACAGACAAACTAGACACACAACATAGAATGCCCACCCAGCTCACGTCCTGACCAACACTAAAACAAGCAAAACACACAAGAACTATGGTCAGAACGTGACATATGTACTATATTATAAACTGGGTGGTTTGAGCCTAAGAGCTGCCTAAGAGCAGACCTTAGCCGTGGTATATTGGCCATATACCACACCTTCTCAGGCCTTGTTACTTAAACACACACACACACACACACACACACACACACACACACACACACACACACACACACACACACACACACACACACACACACACACACACACACACACACACACACACACACACACACACACACACACACACACACACACACACATACACACACATACACACAGGCCCCTACACAATCCCAACACTGTGAACAGTTTGATAAATAAACTGTGGTCTATCTCAGAGTTGAATCCTCACTCTCTCAGTGTGGGAGTCTCTGACTGCATCTGTGTGGACTGGAGTGTGCTGCTAGCTGGCCTTGCTGGGACCGGAGCTGAAACAAGAGAGAAGTGTTATCCTAATTACATTTAACTGCCTGGTGTAATCTGCTTCATCTGTTTCAACTAGAGACAAGGGTCTAATTGTGTCCCCCGCAGACGGTGGCAGGGTGGGGGCCGCTCCCTACCAGCCAGCAGCCTGACCCATGACCAGAGAGAATCAGCCAGAGTCAGGAGACTTTCCCCAGGGATACAGGCTTCTTATGAACCTCCCATTCCTCTGACTTACATCTAGACATGTGTTAAAGCACATGTGGTTATGATAAAGCCATCCGTATGGGGTTATGATAGGTTAGGGTGGGCCGATTCTGCTCCTACTGCTGCAGGGTGACAGATACTGTATCTATACTGGAGCATATATAACCTACCAAGCTTTAAACCCAACGCTGAAATGTAGGACTATTCCCTCATTGATTTGGGCTACTTTGTGTGGGAGAGAGAGCACCCAGCCTCAGGGCGTTTGACGAAGGAGAAATCCACCTGCAACTCCCCATTATCACTAGACCTGGGCTCTGAAGCACCCATTCAGTAGAAGCTCAACTGGTTGGACTGAGGGGGGATGAATACTTCACATCTATGATGATTAGATGACCTGTGCTTCAACAGCACCGTGGGAATCAAACTGATTGCCTTAGCAATGGTCCTGGAAAAAAGGGTCCGAGAACAATATTTCTATACCCGAAACACTTCTATCCAACCCTTATGCCTATCACAGAGTCCCTTACTGAGGATGAGGATTACAATATCAACCATCTCAATACCGATCTGAACAAAATACAAAACCTATCTGCATTCTATTGTATAGATGTTGATGTTTATATCATGTGTGGACAGTAACACTGAGACAAATTCCTTGCAACTACTTGTTGCATGGCAATAACATTTTCTCATTAATTGAGATTCTGATTAATTACAAAAGGTGTTATATAAAGATTCACATGATCTAAATTGATTGGATAAGGGTGTCCTTGTCCTCGCCTGCCTGTCAACATGTAAGTCCAATACAAAGGACTACACCACAGTGTGTGTGTGTGATATCGATCTTGTATTTATTTATTTACTGTTGTTAACAAATGAGTTATGCCAGGCTGCTGGGTGGCCGTGGAGGGGTGTTTATCTCAGTAGTTCCTTTGTGAAGCAGTGTGTGGCTCTGCATTAATTAGTAGGTGTCTAATGGCAGAGGACTGCAGTGCTTCTCTGGTTAATCAGGTGTCAGCACATTGAATTAGTCTTATCTGCTCTGCAGGGAGTGTGTGTGAGTGTGTTAGTGACGACACCATGGTATTTCAGGTATGGTGCACTGTGTGTATCATACGTTTGAAAAGCACTTTACAACTGAAGTTGCAGTTGTGGTAGCCTATGTCCTGTGCAGTATGTTCATGCCTACACATGTGGTCACATGTCCAGACAACTCGGAGACATCGAGGGAGACAGCTATTCATTAGGTTTCACTTCCCTGTCAACTCCCTGAAAAGATGAACCATGACATTCCATCATGTTTAAGTCAATTTGAAACACCTGCTCCCCTCAGAATCAGAACTGATTGGCACTCCCTGCAATCCCTGGTCGTCGATGTATAGAATAGGCCTTAGCTACAGTATGCCATGCGTCTGTATACTAAGCATCTGTCTGTGTACCCTGCTCTGTCTCTCTGTACCCATGCCATGGTGGAATTTCATAGGAGAGCGCTCTAGAGTGTATTCATATGTGTCTTGTGATCAGACAGTCTATTCGAGGTAGACTGAGCGATATGGTGCACAAAGTAAACAGCATAGTGGGTCAATTTCCGCAACAACTAAGAGCTTTGAAGCGCGAGGCTAAACTTCTCTGCTGTTTTGGTCTCGTACCTACCACACTATAGCAGCGTGAAGCGAACCCGCGCACAGTCGCAGATACCGTGTGTGACTGTGTGAGAGTGAAATCTAGCTCATCTCAACATCTGCGGTGCTGCTCGTGGGAACGTCATTTTGCTGAGTCTATCTTCAAGGAAATAGTTTGTTTTATGGCCATATGTAGTATAGGTAGTGTGTGACTTGACATGGCCACAGAATCTCCCTGTAGTAGTGATCATGGGTTGACATGGCCACAGTATCTCCCTGTAGTAGTGATCATGGGTTGACATGGCCACATTATCTCGCTGTAGTAGGAAATAATGGGTTGACATGGCCACAGTATCTCCCTGTAGTAGTGATCATGGGTTGACATGGCCACATTATCTCCCTGTAGTAGGAAATACTGGGTTGACAAGGCCACAGTATCTCCCTGTAGTAGTGATCATGGGTTGACATGGCCACATTATCTCCCTGTAGTAGGAAATAATGGGTTGACATGGCCACAGTATTTTCCTGTAGTAGTGATTATGGGTTGACATGGCCACATTATCTCCCTGTAGTAGGAAATAATGGGTTGACATGGCCACAGTATCTCCCTGTAGTAGTGATCATGGGTTGACATGTTCTCTGTTTTTTAGAGGGATGTTGATGGCCTATTAGAACCTACTGGTTTGATCAAGCCTGTGTTGTTTAGTGCTGCTGGGAAGGGATACACACACACACACTGACCCATTTTATTTCTGATCTGTGTACTGTATGGTCCCTAGAAAAAGGGACCATCAGCCAATCAGAATCATCCTGGGAAAGGATTTCTAATAACACCTGACATATGGGAGGACAGGGAATATGGATAATACCTGCAGAGTGTGTGTGTGTGTGTGTGTGTGTGTGTGTGTGTGTGTGTGTGTGTGTGTGTGTGTGTGTGTGTGTGTGTGTGTGTGTGTGTGCGTGCGTGCGTGCGTGCGTGAATTGTAAACAAACAACAATTTGACCAGCTAGGGACATTTAGTTAGTCCCCACAAGGTCAAATACTATATCTAGCAGGTTTAGGGTTAAGGTTAGAATTAGTGTTAGGGTTAGAATTACGTTAATGGTTAGGGTTAGGAGCTAGGGTTAGTTTTAGGGTTAGGAGCTAGGGTTAGGTTTAGGGTTAGGAGCTAGGATTAGGTTTAGGGTTAGGAGCTAGGGTTAGGTTTAGGGTTAGGAGCTAGGGTTAGGTTTAGTGCTAGGAGCTAGGGTTAAAGTTAGGTTTTGGGCTTAAGGTTAGGGTTAGGATTAAGGTTAGAGTACTGATTACGGTTAGGTTAAGGGTTAGGGTTAGGGGTTAGGGGAAGTAGGATTTTGAATGGGACTGAATTATGTGTCCTCACAAGGTTAATTTATGGATGAGTTTGGGGATGAATTGAATTTTCCACTCAATCAGTATGGTTTTACTCAGTACATGATCATGAAGAGATTATCACATTATGTTACATACTTTATATAATTTAATAGAGGAATTTGGCTGTTTTGTCTGGAAATAAGGTTGGAAGCATTTTGGACAAACTTGTACGACATGTATGTTTGGGGCTATAGTTCAAAGGTTAGAAAGCATTTGTGTTTAGGTTAAAAAACATAATTGACACAGTATGGGAAAGCAGTCATTTCCTGGTTAAGACAATAAGAAATTTAGTTTTACTCAGGATTACATTATGTCACATACTTTATATAATTTAATAGAGGCTGGTTGAAAACATTTTGGACAAACATTTTGGACAAACTTATACAATATGTACAGTACTGTAGTAGTCAAAAGTTTGTACACACCTACTCATTCCAGGGTTTTTCTATATTTTGACTATTTTCTACATTGTAGAATAAAAGTGAAGACATCAAAACTATGATATAACACTTATGGAATCATGCAGTAACCAAAAAAGTGTTAAACAAATCAAAAAATATGTTATATTTGAGATTCTTCAAAGTAGCCACCCTTTGCCTTGATGACAACTTTGCACACTCTTGGCATTCTCTCAAGCTGGTTAAGTGTGCATTGAATTCTAAATAAATCACAGACAGTGTCACCAGCAAAGCACCCCACACCATCACACCTCCTCCTCCATGCTTCATGGTGGAACCACACATGTGGAGATCCTCCGTTCACCTACTCTGCATCTCACAAAGACACGGCGGTTGGAACCAAAAATCTCAAATTTGGACTCATTAGACGAAAGGAGAGATTTCCACCGGTCTAATGTCCATTGCTCATATTTCTTGGCCCAAGCAAGTCTCTTCTTCTCATTGGTGTCCTTTAGTAGTCATTTCTTTGCAGCAATTCGACCATGAAGGCCTGATTTCCACAGTCTCCTCTGAACAGTTGATGTGTCTGTTACTTGAACTTTGTGAAGCATTTTTTTACTTGAACTCTTTGGCTGCAATTTCTGAGGCTGGTAACTCTAATGAACTTATCTTCTGCAGCAGAGGTAACTCTGGGTCTTCCTTTCCTGTGGCGGTCCTCATGAGAGCCAGTTTCATCATAGTGCTTGATGATTTTTGCAACTGCACTTGAAGAAACTTTCAAAGTTCTTGACATTTTCCGGATTGAATGACCTTCATGTCTTAAAGTAATGATGGACTGTCATTTCTCTTTGCTTATTTGAGCTGATCTTGCCATAATATGGACTTGGTCTTTTATCAAATAGGGCAATATTCTGTATACTGTACCACCCCTACCTTGTCACAAAACTGATTGGCTCAAACGGATTAATAAGGAAAGAAAGAAATTCCACAAAGAAACTTTTATTAAGGGACACCTGTTAATTGAAATGCATTTCAGGTGACTACCTCATGAAGCTGGTTGAGAGAATGCCAAGAGTGTGCAAAGCTGTCATGATTCTGCATGATTCCATATGTGTTATTTCATAGTTTTGATGTCTTCACTATTATTCTACAATGTAGAAAATAGCACAAATAAAGAAAAAACCTTGATTGAGTGGGTGTGTCCAAACTTTTGACTGCTACTGTATGATGGATTTATTTCAAGCCATTATATCTGTGTTGTATGTGTTTCTGATTCTGGTATGTTCTAGAGTTTTGACTTTTAAATCGTATGTAACCAAAAGGCTGTGGACACAATTTGCTTCTGTGTGGACAGCAATGAATCTATCGCTCTCTCTATCTACACATGTCAAGTGCGGTGAGGTTAAAGCAAATTTTTAGGTTCCAGAATTGGTGCACCTGACTACCGAGACCCACTATCTCTTTTTTCATCCCACTTTTCTTGTCTTTTTTTAATCATCTGCAATCGGTAAAGATGAAAGATCCTGTGCACTGTCCACACTCAATAAAAGCGGGAAATAAAAGGAAGACGATACAAGCAGATGATATAACAGTCATATCAGTGAGGATAATCACTGGTGTTGGTCGAAATAGGTATTTGCTAACTGTTTTAGGTTAATTAAGTGTATTTCATGTGATTGAGTACATTAAGTCCAGGATGTGGTATTGTTGTAGCAAACAGTGGGACAGGGAAGCGAACCTGGGTCGAGTGGGGTGAAAGACGAACATCCTACGCATCGCACTAATAGGGTTAACCCAGGTGGTGGGAATTGTAATATAATAATAAATTGTTGTTCCACCTCAAAAAGCACAAGAAAGGATTCAACACCCACCGTCTCAGATTTTTCTGAAATCGTTTCTGTAGTTAGAAACAGATAAGGTTAGCATTACTGAGACATTATTTTGTTGAAAGATTATTTTGAACTCTGACAAATATAGCTAATTGATAGCACCTAAATTGTTCATTTAAATGTATAGGATTCATATAATGTTCAATAAATATAGTACCCAACATCATCATCACAACCATTTCAGAACAAATGAATAATAAGTTGGTGAGTGCCTATATTTGTCCAACAGCGCTTTACATGTATGACTGGGAAACGTGTTACATATCTCCCTGAGAGGTCACAGCCTGGGTTTGCCATTCTCAACAGTGATCGTGGAACAATTACCTGCCTTGCTCAAGGGTACATTGACAGATTTTTCATCTTGTTGGCTTGGGAATTAGAACTAGCAACCTCTTGGTTAATGGCCCAGCGCTCGAACCGCAAGGCCACCCACTGGGCTCACATAGTTACATTATTATGGTGTGTGAACACGATAATCATCTCCTACAGTTCCGTGATTCTGCGAGCTATCCACACTGCAGTTATTATGGTCTGTAGGTAAGATATTCAAACCCACACATTCAGCACCACTAGTCATGAGATCCCTGCAGACTCCAATTAACCAATGACGCAAGACATTTGTCTAAAGACATGTAACTCAAATGAGATATAGAGTGTTTTGGTCAATGATTCATGGGGCCTATCCAAGACATCCAGCTCTCTGGTGGGCCTGTGCGGGATGGGGATGCAGCCAAGCGAGAGACAAGGCCAGCTAATGAGGGAGCGGATGTCCTGTCCTGTCCTCTAGGCCTGATGATGTTTGAAAACATCATATTTTTTTAAGCTGCGAATAGCATTTCAGCTTGGTTAATGATATATACTATACCTCCAGTAGGTGAAAGACACTGTCTGGTTGTACAAGAGGCTTTCATAGCAAAGCAGTGAGAGGTGGGGGAGTGTGCAGAGTAAAAAAAAAAAAAAAAAACATTTTACTTTGAGAGATTAGCGTCCTTTCATGGTCATCAAAAACAGGTGGATATTCCATGTGAAAACAATACGTAATATATTGCAGTACATACCTGCTTGGTTGTACACAAGGCTTCCACCACATAGAGGGGTGGGGGAGGGGGGAATGCAGGTTCAGCTAACTTTAATAAAAAACAGTTTTCACATTTCATGTATTATAGCGAAAGATTCTTTAATACATAGGAGAGATTAGTACTCTTTCATGGTCATCAAAAACAGGTGGATTTATTTTCATTGTATATAGTCGGTAAACATTTTAATATATGGTGTACTCCTGTTATGGTCTTTCATGTGACAAATCAACTTTGATTTGATTTAATTTGATTATTTGTAAGAGTACTCCCATCAAAATATGGTGGGTATTTTATATGTAAAAAACAATCAGATATAGGAGTACTCTCATCAAAATCGTTAATGTGAAAACATAACATGCACAAGATATACAGTGGGGAGAACAAGTATTTGATACACTGCCGATTTTGCAGGTTTTCCTACTTACAAAGCATGTAGAGGTCTGTCATTTTTATCATAGGTACACTTCAACTGTGAGAGACGGAATCTAAAACAAAAATCCAGAAAATCACATTGTATGATTTTTAAGTAATTAATTTGCATTTTATTGCATGACATAAGTATTTGATCACCTACCAACCAGTAAGAATTCCGGCTCTCACAGACCTGTTAGTTTTTCTTTAAGAAGCCCTCCTGTTCTCCACTCATTACCTGTATTAACTGCACCTGTTTGAACTCGTTACCTGTATAAAAGACACCTGTCCACACACTCAATCAAACAGACTCCAACCTCTCCACAATGGCCAAGACCAGAGAGCTGTGTAAGGACATCAGGGATAAATTGTAGACCTGTACAAGGCTGGGATGGGCTACAGGACAATAGGCAAGCAGCTTGGTGAGAAGGCAACAACTGTTGGCACAATTATTAGAAAATGGAAGAAGTTCAAGATGACGGTCAATCACCCTCGGTCTGGGGCTCCATGCAAGATCTCACCTCGTGGGGCATCAATGATCATGAGGAATGTGAGGGATCAGCCCAGAACTACACGGCAGGACCTGGTCAATGACCTGAAGAGAGCTGGGACCACAGTCTCAAAGAAAACCATTAGTAACACACTACGCCGTCATGGATTAAAATCCTGCAGCGCACGCAAGGTCCCCCTGCTCAAGCCAGCGCATGTCCAGGCCCGTCTGAAGTTTGCCAATGACCATCTGGATGATCCAGAGGAGGAATGGGAGAAGGTCATGTGGTCTGATGAGACAAAAATAGAGCTTTTTGCTCTAAACTCCACTCGCCGTGTTTGGAGGAATAGAAGGATGAGTACAACCCCAAGAACACCATCCCAACCGTGAAGCATGGAGGTGGAAACATCATTCTTTGGGGATGCTTTTCTGCAAAGGGAACAGGACGACTGCACCGTATTGAGGGGAGGATGGACGGGGCCATGTATCGCGAGATCTTGACCAACAACCTCCTTCCCTCAGTAAGAGCATTGAAGATGGGTCGTGGCTGGGTCTTCCAGCATGACAACGACCCGAAACACACAGCCAGGGCAACTAAGGAGTGGCTCCGTAAGAAGCATCTCAAGGTCCTGGAGTGGCCTAGCCAGTCTCCAGACCTGAACCCAATAGAAAATCTTTGGAGGGAGCCGAAAGTCCGTATTGCCCAGCGACAGCCCCGAAACCTGAAGGATCTGGAGAAGGTCTGTATGGAGGAGTGGGCCAAAATCCCTGCTGCAGTGTGTGCAAACCTGGTCAAGAACTACAGGAAACGTATGATCTCTGTAATTACAAACTAAGGTTTCTGTACCAAATATTAAGTTCTGCTTTTCTGATGTATCAAATACTTATGTCATGCAATAAAATGCAAATTAATTACTTAAAAATCATACAATGTGATTTTCTGGATTTTTGTTTTAGATTCCTTCTCTCACAGTTGAAGTGTACCTATGATAAAAATTACAGACCTCTACATGCTTTGTAAGTAGGAAAACCTGCAAAATCGTCAGTGTATCAAATACTTGTTCTCCCCACTGTATATACTGGTGCTCCCCTTTCTGCCCTGGGGAGCCCTTCTGACCTCATGATGCTCCAGAGGGAAGCTGCTGCTTTAGGAATAACACCATGCACCATGTTAATGAACGTCATTCCAGGGCTCATCATACAACAACAAAACAAAAAAAGTAGCAGATTCTCTCTCCAATTGCCCCAACAAGGAATTGAATCAACGCAGGGATTTAGAGTGATTACTTAAAGTACCCAATACGGAACCACTAAGATTACACAGTGGCTAGTGCTTACTGCTGGACGGGGATAAGTGGGGAATAGAGTGTCTGTAAACAAAGGTGTAAGGATACAGAGCATAGAATAGAGTATACCCCAAAATAGAAGCTTAGATGGAGAAACAAATGAATGCAGTGTTTTAGACATGATGAGCAATGGAAGGTGTACAGTGACTAATGTGTCTGGTACAATTATGCAACTTTCTCCATTGACATTGGGAGGAGCAGACACCAGCTTACATGTATGTGCTTGCAAAACAGTTTCAATTTTCAGAATGGCTTTGGCTGCTTTTCTATGCAAGTCTCTTATTACGCAATGTGTCCAGAACAGACACTCATATGATACATGACACCGGAGAATGTAATGCAGGAAAGTATGGTCCAACAATGATTGGACTGGTTTAGCAAGTACTTGGAAACACAGGTGGCTGGTGGCACCTTAATTGAGGGGGACAGGCTTATAGTAATGTCTGCAACGGAATTAACGGAATGGTATCAATCACATGGTCTCTATCTGTTCTAATCCCATTCCATTAGTTCCATTCCAGACTTTATTATGAGCTGCCCTCCCCTCACCAGCCTCCTGTGCTCGGAACGCACTATGACTATAGAGAACACATCCTGTAGTGTGCGGGCCACCAAGCTTCCTGTCCACTATGACTATAGAGAACACATCCTGTAGTGTGCAGGCCACCAGGCTTCCTGTCCACTATGACTATAGAGAACACATCCTGTAGTGTGCAGGCCACTAGGCTTCCTGTCCACTATGACTATAGAGAACACATCCTGTAGTGTGCAGGCCACTAGGCTTCCTGTCCACTATGACTATAGAGAACACATCCTGTAGTGTGCGGGCCACTAGGCTTCCTGTCCACTATGACTATAGAGAACACATCCTGTAGTGTGCAGGCCACTAAGCTTCCTGTCCACTATGACTATAGAGAACACATCCTGTAGTGTGCGGGCCACTAGGCTTCCTGTTCATCATCTCACTCTCTCACCTGTGGAGAATCTTCACACCTGAGGCTGACATTGGTTCGGTTACAGATGAAAGCAAGTAGGGGATAGATCTTATGCATTCTGATTCATTAGGGAGTAAACTCTATCCTCCCCCTCTTTCTCTCTCTCTCCTCCCCTCTTTCTCACTCTCTCCTCCCCTCTTTCTCTCTCTCTCCTCCCCTCTTTCTCACTCTCTCCTCCCCTCTTTCTCTCTCTCTCCTCCCCTCTTTCTCACTCTCTCCTCCCCTCTTTCTCACTCTCTCCTCCCCTCTTTCTCACTCTCTCCTCCCCTCTTTCTCTCTCTCTCCTCCCCTCTTTCTCTCTTCCTCATAAAATGCCTGATGTGTTGCCTTCACTCTCTCCATCTCTCTCTTTAAGATGGTGCCCACCCTCGTAATGCTTGAGAAGGATGGAGTCTTTGCTGTCGAAGGTCACACACACTTCCCAACTGCAGCAGCAGGGACTTGCTCAGGGACACAGAGATCACAGTTACAAACCAAGAGGTCATATGTTGGATCACTTGTAATATAGATGACCAGATTCTATTGGCCATGTAGGGCCTGTGGTGCTGTTTTGGGATAGTGGAAGCCCTCTAAAAATAGACTGCCATAATAATTAAATCTATGTTCAACCCTGGTTTGTTTCTGTACAGAAAGTACTCTTCTCGCTCTCTCTTTCTCCCCCTCTCCCAGTCTCCTCCTCTCTCTCTTTCTCCCCCTCTCTGCCCTGTAGCGGCTGTCAGAATGGATGAAATTCTCTCACATCAGGAAGATGTTCTGGAGTGAGAGAGGGAGTGAGAGAGGAGAGAGGGAGTAGAGAGAGAGAGGAGAGAGGGAGTAGAGAGATATTTGAGAGGGAGGAGAGAGAGAGGAGAGAAGTAGAGAGAAAGGAAAAAGAGAGAGAGTAAGGAGAGAGGAGAGAAGGAGTAGAGAGAGAGGAAAGGAGTAGAGAGAGGAGAGAGGGCATAGAGAGAGAGGAGGAGTAGAGAGAAAGGAGAGAGGGCGTAAGGAGAGAGGAGAGAAGGAGTAGAGAGAGAGGAGACAAGGAGGAGAGAGGGAGTAAGGAGAGAGGGAGTAAGGAGGCCAGATGAAAGTAAGCTCTGGGGATTCAGGTCTTTTCATTTCAGTCAGATCGTTTCAGTTCTGGACAAAAAGCGTGGTAGTGGTAGAGATGAGAGTGTGGGGTAAGTGCGTGTGTTTACATTGCGTATATTGTCTAAGGGATGAAGAATCAAGGGGCAAAATGCACAGCTTCAAAAGTTCAACATTGCACTTATCACCAGATTCTGTGATTTTCCAACAGAATTGTAAAAAGAGTAGAGGGAATGAATTACCCCGACCCTTAATGCAACTAGAGCTATAGCAGTAACACATCTGACTATTCTGTAAGACAGGCGGCATGGGGACAGCACTTTTCACCACAGTCATCTACTACAGTATATAGTAGTAATATGCCAATGGACTATTCCATGCAATACTCATAATAACAGTACTGTCAGAGCTGTAATTTTCCATGATCCATTTCCATCACTGAGACAGCTGCTAGCTTTCTTGAACTCCCATGTATCATCATAAATGTATCAGCACTCTTGGTTTTCTCCTCCAGTTCCGACTCCAGCGCCTACTGAATACGGCACCCTACTTTGACCTTGAAACCCTGGCCTTGGGAAGTGTTCTAATCCCCCTGAATACAGGACATGGCTGCAATGACGGTCAGGGTCATATTAACCACCCAGGGGCTTCAAATATAATGCTCTTTCTTTTTTTACTGCAACAGCCAACCGCAGGAGACCAGCCCCTATTAGAGTAGTAGCCTAGTGCCGCTCTACTGGTCATCAGATAGGGGGAGGAGGTTCCACCAGCCTGCTGCCTTGGTTGGGTGACTGATTTATTAGAAAAGCCAAAAAGACATCACAGCTGTTAATCAAATAGGGCACAGTAAGCAAGTACGGTCCAGTACGGAGTCCAGACCAAATAAATAGTGGGGGTACCCCGTAGGCTTACCGGTAAAACATGAGGCTATCACAACAATCAAGCATTTGCTCATCCGGCCCTGGTGGTGGCAGCCTCCAGCAAGCTAGACTACTTCAGTTTTAAGTAATAAGCAGAGATGGAGGTCAAGCTGGTTCATCCAGTAGACTGCCAACAGAGGCCTGGTTGGCTGGTCTACCTCGTTACTGGTCAAAGCTCCCAGAGCTCCCAGAGAAGACTATATTATGTGCATTAAAGTACATTAAGTACTATTCCAGGTTCCACCACCTGTGTTATTGGTAATATTTGCACTGTGGTATGGTCACTGTGGTATGGTCATCTTGGTATGGTCACTGTGGTATGGTCACTGTGGTATGGTCACAGTGGTATGGTCACTGTGGTATGGTCACTGTGGTATGGTCACTGTGGTATGGTCACTGTGGTATGGTCATCGTGGTATGGTCACTGTGGTATGGTCACTGTGGTATGGTCACTGTGGTATGGTCACTGTGGTATGGTCATCTTGGTATGGTCACTGTGGTATGGTCATCTTGGTATGGTCACTGTGGTATGGTCATCTTGGTATGGTCACTGTGGTATGGTCACTGTGGTATGGTCATCTTGGTATGGTCACTGTGGTATGGTCACTGTGGTATTGTCATCTTGGTATGGTCATCTTGGTATGGTCACTGTGGTATGGTCATCTTGGTATGATCATCTTGGTATGGTCACTGTGGTATGGTCACTGTGGTATGGCCATCTTGGTATGGTCACTGTGGTATGGTCATCGTGGTATGGTCACTGTGGTATGGTCACTGTGGTATGGTCATCTTGGTATGGTCATCTTGGTATGGCCACTGTGGTATGGTCATCATGGTATGGTCACTGTGGTATGGTCACTGTGGTATGGTCATCTTGGTATGGTCACTGTGGTATGGTCACTGTGGTATGGTCACTGTGGTATGGTCATCTTGGTATGGTCACTGTGGTATGGTCATCTTGGTATGGTCACTGTGGTATGGTCATCTTGGTATGGTCACTGTGGTATGGTCACTGTGGTATGGTCATCTTGGTATGGTCACTGTGGTATGGTCATCTTGGTATGGTCACTGTGGTATGATCACTGTGGTATGGTCACTGTGGTATGGTCATCTTGGTATGGTCACTGTGGTATGGTCATCTTGGTATGGTCACTGTGGTATGGTCATCTTGGTATGGTCATCTTGGTATGGTCACTGTGGTATGATCACTGTGGTATGGTCATCTTGGTATGGTCACTGTGGTATGGTCATCTTGGTATGGTCACTGTGGTATGGTCATCTTGGTATGGTCATCTTGGTATGGTCACTGTGGTATGATCACTGTGGTATGGTCACTGTGGTATGGTCATCTTGGTATGGTCACTGTGGTATGGTCATCTTGGTATGGTCACTGTGGTATGGTCATCTTGGTATGGTCACTGTGGTATGGTCATCTTGGTATGGTCACTGTGGTATGGTCATCTTGGTATGGTCACTGTGGTATGGTCATCTTGGTATGGTCACTGTGGTATGGTCACTGTGGTATGGTCATCTTGGTATGGTCACTGTGGTATGGTCATCTTGGTATGGTCACTGTGGTATGATCACTGTGGTATGGTCACTGTGGTATGGTCATCTTGGTATGATCACTGTGGTATGATCACTGTGGTATGGTCACTGTGGTATGGTCATCTTGGTATGGTCATCTTGGTATGGTCATCTTGGTATGGTCATCTTGGTATGGTCACTGTGGTATGGTCACAGTGGTATGGTCATCTTGGTATGGTCACTGTGGTATGGTCACTGTGGTATGGTCACTGTGGTATGGTCACTGTGGTATGGTCACTGTGGTATGGTCATCGTGGTATGGTCACTGTGGTATGGTCACTGTGGTATGGTCACTGTGGTATGGTCACTGTGGTATGGTCATCTTGGTATGGTCACTGTGGTATGGTCATCTTGGTATGGTCATCTTGGTATGGTCACTGTGGTATGGTCATCTTGGTATGGTCACTGTGGTATGGTCACTGTGGTATGGTCACTGTGGTATGGTCATCTTGGTATGGTCACTGTGGTATGGTCATCGTGGTATGGTCACTGTGGTATGGTCATCGTGGTATGGTCACTGTGGTATGGTCATCTTGGTATGGCCACTGTGGTATGGTCATCTTGGTATGGTCACTGTGGTATGGTCATCGTGGTATGGTCACTGTGGTATGGTCATCTTGGTATGGCCACTGTGGTATGGTCATCTTGGTATGGTCACTGTGGTATGGTCACTGTGGTATGGTCACTGTGGTATGGTCACTGTGGTATGGTCATCTTGGTATGGTCACTGTGGTATGGTCATCTTGGTATGGTCATCTTGTTATGGTCACTGTGGTATGGTCACTGTGGTATGGTCACTGTGGTATGGTCACTGTGGTATGGTCACTGTGGTATGGTCATCTTGGTATGGTCACTGTGGTATGGTCACTGTGGTATGGTCACTGTGGTATGGTCACTGTGGTATGGTCACTGTGGTATGGTCATCTTGGTATGGTCACTGTGGTATGGTCACTGTGGTATGGTCATCTTGGTATGGTCACTGTGGTATGGTCACTGTGGTATGGTCATCTTGGTATGGTCATCTTGGTATGGTCACTGTGGTATGGTCACTGTGGTATGGTCATCGTGGTATGGTCATCTTGGTATGGTCATCTTGGTATGGTCACTGTGGTATGGTCATCTTGGTATGGTCATCTTGGTATGGTCACTGTGGTATGGTCACTGTGGTATGGTCATCTTGGTATGGTCATCTTGGTATGGTCATCTTGGTATGGTCACTGTGGTATGGTCACTGTGGTATGGTCATCTTGGTATGGTCATCTTGGTATGGTCATCTTGGTATGGTCATCTTGGTATGGTCACTGTGGTATGGTCACTGTGGTATGGTCATCTTGGTATGGTCACTGTGGTATGGTCATCTTGGTATGGTCATCTTGGTATGGTCACTGTGGTATGGTCATCTTGGTATGGTCACTGTGGTATGGTCATCTTGGTATGGTCATCTTGGTATGGTCATCTTGGTATGGTCATCTTGGTATGGTCATCTTGGTATGGTCATCGTGGTATGGTCATCTTGGTATGGTCATCTTGGTATGGTCACTGTGGTATGATCATCTTGGTATGGTCATCTTGGTATGGTCACTGTGGTATGGTCACTGTGGTATGGTCACTGTGGTATGGTCATCTTGGTATGGTCACTGTGGTATGGTCACTGTGGTATGGTCACTGTGGTATGGTCACTGTGGTATGGTCATCTTGGTATGGTCACTGTGGTATGGTCACTGTGGTATTGTCATCTTGGTATGGTCATCTTGGTATGGTCATCTTGGTATGATCACAGTGGTATGGTCATGTTGGTATGGTCACTGTGGTATGGTCATCTTGGTATGGTCACTGTGGTATGGTCATCTTGGTATGGTCACTGTGGTATGGTCATCTTGGTATGGTCACTGTGGTATGGTCATCTTGGTATGGTCACAGTGGTATGGTCATCTTGGTATGGTCACTGTGGTATGGTCACTGTGGTATGGTCATCTTGGTATGGCCACTGTGGTATGGTCATCTTGGTATGGTCACAGTGGTATGGTCATCTTGGTATGGTCACAGTGGTATGGTCATCTTGGTATGGTCACTGTGGTATGGTCATCTTGGTATGGTCATCTTGGTGTGATCATCTTGGTATGGTCATCTTGGTATGGTCATCTTGGTATGGTCATCTTGGTATGGTCACTGTGGTATGGTCATCTTGGTATGGTCATCTTGGTGTGATCATCTTGGTATGGTCATCTTGGTATGATCACTGTGGTATGATAATCTTGGTATGGTCATCTTGGTATGATCACTGTGGTATGGTCATCTTGGTATGGCCACTGTGGTATGGTCACTGTGGTATGGTCACTGTGGTATGGTCACTGTGGTATGGTCACTGTGGTATGGTCATCTTGGTATGGTCACTGTGGTATGGTCATCTTGGTATGGTCACTGTGGTATGGTCACTGTGGTATGGTCACTGTGGTATGGTCACTGTGGTATGGTCACTGTGGTATGGTCATCTTGGTATGGTCACTGTGGTATGGTCATCTTGGTATGGTCACTGTGGTATGATCACTGTGGTATGGTCACTGTGGTATGGTCATCTTGGTATGGTCATCTTGGTATGGTCATCTTGGTATGGTCATCTTGGTATGGTCACTGTGGTATGGTCACAGTGGTATGGTCATCTTGGTATGGTCGCTGTGGTATGGTCACTGTGGTATGGTCACTGTGGTATGGTCATCTTGGTATGGTCACTGTGGTATGGTCATCTTGGTATGGTCATCTTGGTGTGATCATCTTGGTATGGTCATCTTGGTATGATCACTGTGGTATGATAATCTTGGTATGGTCATCTTGGTATGATCACTGTGGTATGGTCATCTTGGTATGGCCACTGTGGTATGGTCACTGTGGTATGGTCACTGTGGTATGGTCACTGTGGTATGGTCATCTTGGTATGGTCACTGTGGTATGGTCATCTTGGTATGGTCACTGTGGTATGGTCACTGTGGTATGGTCACTGTGGTATGGTCACTGTGGTATGGTCACTGTGGTATGGTCATCTTGGTATGGTCACTGTGGTATGGTCATCTTGGTATGGTCACTGTGGTATGATCACTGTGGTATGGTCACTGTGGTATGGTCATCTTGGTATGGTCATCTTGGTATGGTCATCTTGGTATGGTCATCTTGGTATGGTCACTGTGGTATGGTCACAGTGGTATGGTCATCTTGGTATGGTCGCTGTGGTATGGTCACTGTGGTATGGTCACTGTGGTATGGTCATCTTGGTATGGTCACTGTGGTATGGTCACTGTGGTATGGTCACTGTGGTATGGTCACTGTGGTATGGTCACTGTGGTATGGTCATCGTGGTATGGTCACTGTGGTATGGTCACTGTGGTATGGTCACTGTGGTATGGTCACTGTGGTATGGTCATCTTGGTATGGTCACTGTGGTATGGTCATCTTGGTATGGTCATCTTGGTATGGTCACTGTGGTATGGTCATCTTGGTATGGTCACTGTGGTATGGTCACTGTGGTATTGTCATCTTGGTATGGTCATCTTGGTATGGTCATCTTGGTATGATCACTGTGGTATGGTCACTGTGGTATTGTCATCTTGGTATGGTCATCTTGGTATGGTCACTGTGGTATGGTCATCTTGGTATGGTCACTGTGGTATGGTCACTGTGGTATTGTCATCTTGGTATGGTCATCTTGGTATGGTCATCTTGGTATGATCACAGTGGTATGGTCATCTTGGTATGGCCACTGTGGTATGGTCATCATGGTATGGTCACTGTGGTATGGTCACTGTGGTATTGTCATCTTGGTATGGTCATCTTGGTATGGTCATCTTGGTATGATCACAGTGGTATGGTCATCTTGGTATGGCCACTGTGGTATGGTCATCATGGTATGGTCACTGTGGTATGGTCATCTTGGTATGGTCACTGTGGTATGGTCATCTTGGTATGGTCACAGTGGTATGGTCATCTTGGTATGGTCATCTTGGTGTGATCATCTTGGTATGGTCATCTTGGTATGGTCATCTTGGTATGGTCATCTTGGTATGGTCACTGTGGTGTGGTCATCTTGGTATGGTCATCTTGGTGTGATCATCTTGGTATGGTCATCTTGGTATGATCACTGTGGTATGATAATCTTGGTATGGTCATCTTGGTATGATCACTGTGGTATGGTCATCTTGGTATGGCCACTGTGGTATGGTCACTGTGGTATGGTCACTGTGGTATGGTCACTGTGGTATGGTCACTGTGGTATGGTCATCTTGGTATGGTCACTGTGGTATGGTCATCTTGGTATGGTCACTGTGGTATGGTCACTGTGGTATGGTCACTGTGGTATGGTCACTGTGGTATGGTCATCTTGGTATGGTCACTGTGGTATGGTCATCTTGGTATGGTCACTGTGGTATGATCACTGTGGTATGGTCACTGTGGTATGGTCATCTTGGTATGGTCATCTTGGTATGGTCATCTTGGTATGGTCATCTTGGTATGGTCACTGTGGTATGGTCACAGTGGTATGGTCATCTTGGTATGGTCGCTGTGGTATGGTCACTGTGGTATGGTCACTGTGGTATGGTCATCTTGGTATGGTCACTGTGGTATGGTCATCTTGGTATGGTCATCTTGGTGTGATCATCTTGGTATGGTCATCTTGGTATGATCACTGTGGTATGATAATCTTGGTATGGTCATCTTGGTATGATCACTGTGGTATGGTCATCTTGGTATGGCCACTGTGGTATGGTCACTGTGGTATGGTCACTGTGGTATGGTCACTGTGGTATGGTCATCTTGGTATGGTCATCTTGGTATGGTCATCTTGGTATGGTCACTGTGGTATGGTCACAGTGGTATGGTCATCTTGGTATGGTCGCTGTGGTATGGTCACTGTGGTATGGTCACTGTGGTATGGTCATCTTGGTATGGTCACTGTGGTATGGTCACTGTGGTATGGTCACTGTGGTATGGTCACTGTGGTATGGTCACTGTGGTATGGTCATCGTGGTATGGTCACTGTGGTATGGTCACTGTGGTATGGTCACTGTGGTATGGTCACTGTGGTATGGTCATCTTGGTATGGTCGCTGTGGTATGGTCATCTTGGTATGGTCATCTTGGTATGGTCACTGTGGTATGGTCATCTTGGTATGGTCACTGTGGTATGGTCACTGTGGTATGGTCACTGTGGTATGGTCATCTTGGTATGGTCACTGTGGTATGGTCATCGTGGTATGGTCACTGTGGTATGGTCATCGTGGTATGGTCACTGTGGTATGGTCATCTTGGTATGGCCACTGTGGTATGGTCATCTTGGTATGGTCACTGTGGTATGGTCACTGTGGTATGGTCATCTTGGTATGGTCACTGTGGTATGGTCATCTTGGTATGGTCATCTTGTTATGGTCACTGTGGTATGGTCACTGTGGTATGGTCACTGTGGTATGGTCACTGTGGTATGGTCACTGTGGTATGGTCACTGTGGTATGGTCATCTTGGTATGGTCACTGTGGTATGGTCACTGTGGTATGGTCACTGTGGTATGGTCATCTTGGTATGGCCACTGTGGTATGGTCATCTTGGTATGGTCACTGTGGTATGGTCATCTTGGTATGATCACTGTGGTATGGTCACTGTGGTATGGTCACTGTGGTATGGTCACTGTGGTATGGTCATCTTGGTATGGTCACTGTGGTATGGTCACTGTGGTATGGTCATCTTGGTATGGTCACTGTGGTATGGTCACTGTGGTATGGTCATCTTGGTATGGTCATCTTGGTATGGTCATCTTGGTATGGTCATCTTGGTATGGTCACTGTGGTATGGTCATCTTGGTATGGTCATCTTGGTATGGTCACTGTGGTATGGTCACTGTGGTATGGTCATCTTGGTATGGTCATCTTGGTATGGTCATCTTGGTATGGTCACTGTGGTATGGTCACTGTGGTATGGTCATCTTGGTATGGTCATCTTGGTATGGTCATCTTGGTATGGTCATCTTGGTATGGTCACTGTGGTATGGTCACTGTGGTATGGTCATCTTGGTATGGTCATCTTGGTATGGTCACTGTGGTATGGTCATCTTGGTATGGTCATCTTGGTATGGTCACTGTGGTATGGTCATCTTGGTATGGTCACTGTGGTATGGTCATCTTGGTATGGTCATCTTGGTATGGTCATCTTGGTATGGTCATCTTGGTATGGTCATCTTGGTATGGTCATCTTGGTATGGTCATCGTGGTATGGTCATCTTGGTATGGTCATCTTGGTATGGTCACTGTGGTATGATCATCTTGGTATGGTCATCTTGGTATGGTCACTGTGGTATGGTCACTGTGGTATGGTCACTGTGGTATGGTCATCTTGGTATGGTCACTGTGGTATGGTCACTGTGGTATGGTCACTGTGGTATGGTCACTGTGGTATGGTCATCTTGGTATGGTCACAGTGGTATGGTCATCTTGGTATGGTCACTGTGGTATGGTCACTGTGGTATTGTCATCTTGGTATGGTCATCTTGGTATGGTCATCTTGGTATGATCACAGTGGTATGGTCATGTTGGTATGGTCACTGTGGTATGGTCATCTTGGTATGGTCACTGTGGTATGGTAATCTTGGTATGATCACTGTGGTATGGTCATCGTGGTATGGTCACTGTGGTATGGTCATCTTGGTATGGCCACTGTGGTATGGTCATCATGGTATGGTCACTGTGGTATGGTCATCTTGGTATGGTCACTGTGGTATGGTCACTGTGGTATGGTCACTGTGGTATGGTCATCTTGGTATGGTCACTGTGGTATGGTCATCTTGGTATGGTCATCTTGGTATGGTCACTGTGGTATGGTCATCTTGGTATGGTCATCTTGGTGTGATCATCTTGGTATGGTCATCTTGGTATGGTCATCTTGGTATGGTCATCTTGGTATGGTCACTGTGGTATGGTCATCTTGGTATGGTCATCTTGGTGTGATCATCTTGGTATGGTCATCTTGGTATGATCACTGTGGTATGATAATCTTGGTATGGTCATCTTGGTATGATCACTGTGGTATGGTCATCTTGGTATGGCCACTGTGGTATGGTCACTGTGGTATGGTCACTGTGGTATGGTCACTGTGGTATGGTCACTGTGGTATGGTCATCTTGGTATGGTCACTGTGGTATGGTCATCTTGGTATGGTCACTGTGGTATGGTCACTGTGGTATGGTCACTGTGGTATGGTCACTGTGGTATGGTCACTGTGGTATTGTCACTGTGGTATGGTCACTGTGGTATGGTCATCTTGGTATGGTCATCTTGGTATGGTCACTGTGGTATGGTCACTGTGGTATGGTCATCTTGGTATGGTCATCTTGGTATGGTCACAGGTGTATGGTCATCTTGGTATGGTCATCTTGGTATGGTCAGTGGTATGGTCAGTGGTATGGTCATCTTGGTATGGTCACTGTGGTATGGTCACTGTGGTATGGCCACTGTGGTATGGTCATCTTGGTATGGTCACTGTGGTATGGTCTCCGACGATACCCCCGGACAGGGCCAAACAGGCAGGATTTAACCCCACCCGCTTTGCCAAAGCACAGCCCCCACACCACTAGAGGGATATCTTCAACCACCAACTTACCATCCTGAGACAAGGCCGAGGATAGCCCACAAAGATCTCCGCCATGGCACAACCCAAGGGGGGGCGCCAACCCGGGCAGGAAGATCACATCAGTGACTCAACCCACTCAAGTGACGCACCCCTCCTAGGGACGGCATGGAAGAGCACCAGTAAGCCAGTGACTCAGCCCCTGTAATAGGGTTAGAGGCAGAGAATCCCAGCAGAGAGAGAGGAACCGGCCAGGCAGAGACAGCAAGGGCGGTTCGTTGCTCCAGTGCCTTTCCGTTCACCTTCAGACTTAAAGGTTGAGACCGAGTCTGCGTCTCTCACATGGGTCGGCAGACCATTCCATAAAAATTGAGCTCTATAGGAGAAAGCCCTGCCTCCAGCTGTTTGCTAAGAAATTCTAGGGCCAGTAAGGAGGCCTGCGTCTTGTGACCGTAGCGTACGTGTAGGTATGTACGGCAGAACCAAATCGGAAAGATAGGTCATCGTGGTATGTTGTATGTGGTACAGTCACCATGGTACGGTCATCGTGGTATGGTGTATGTGGTACAGTCACCATGGTACGGTCATCGTGGTATGGTGTATGTGGTACAGTCACCATGGTACGGTCATCGTGGTATGGTGTATGTGGTACAGTCACCATGGTACGGTCATCGTGGTATGGTGTATGTGGTACAGTCACCATGGTACGGTCATCGTGGTATGGTGTATGTGGTACAGTCACCATGGTACGGTCATCGTGGTATGGTGTATGTGGTACAGTCACCATGGTACGGTCATCGTGGTATGGTGTATGTGGTACAGTCACCATGGTACGGTCATCGTGGTATGGTGTATGTGGTACAGTCACCATGGTACGGTCATCGTGGTATGGTGTATGTGGTACAGTCACCATGGTACGGTCATCGTGGTATGGTGTATGTGGTACAGTCACCATGGTACGGTCATCGTGGTATGTTGTATGTGGTACAGTCACCATGGTACGGTCATCGTGGTATGGTGTATGTGGTACAGTCACCATGGTACGGTCATCGTGGTATGGTGTATGTGGTACAGTCACCATGGTACGGTCATCGTGGTATGGTGTATGTGGTACAGTCACCATGGTACGGTCATCGTGGTATGGTGTATGTGGTACAGTCACCATGGTACGGTCATCGTGGTATGGTGTATGTGGTACAGTCACCATGGTACGGTCATCGTGGTATGGTGTATGTGGTACAGTCACCATGGTACGGTCATCGTGGTATGGTGTATGTGGTATAGTCACCATGGTACGGTCATCGTGGTATGGTGTATGTGGTACAGTCACCATGGTACGGTCATCGTGGTATGTTGTATGTGGTACAGTCACCATGGTACGGTCATCGTGGTATGGTGTATGTGGTACAGTCACCATGGTACGGTCATCGTGGTATGGTGTATGTGGTACAGTCACCATGGTACGGTCATCGTGGTATGGTCTATGTGGTACAGTCACCATGGTACGGTCATCGTGGTATGGTCTATGTGGTACAGTCACCATGGTACGGTCATCGTGGTATGGTGTATGTGGTACAGTCACCATGGTACGGTCATCGTGGTATGGTGTATGTGGTACAGTCACCATGGTACGGTCATCGTGGTATGGTGTATGTGGTACAGTCACCATGGTACGGTCATCGTGGTATGGTGTATGTGGTACAGTCACCATGGTACGGTCATCGTGGTATGGTGTATGTGGTACAGTCACCATGGTACGGTCATCGTGGTATGGTGTATGTGGTACAGTCACCATGGTACGGTCATCGTGGTATGGTGTATGTGGTACAGTCACCATGGTACGGTCATCGTGGTATGGTGTATGTGGTACAGTCACCATGGTACGGTCATCGTGGTATGGTGTATGTGGTACAGTCACCATGGTACGGTCATCGTGGTATGGTCTACGTGTAATTCGTTGAGGTTACGAGGACTCTTCCATACAATGCTTTTCATACTCCTTTTCGATCGCTAACAATTGTCTAAATGTGATGTCTAATGGCTAAATGGCTAAAAACACAAAGTGATCCCCTGTTCAACTGGAGAACACTATTATCCAGAGCATGAGAGCACTTTGCAGGAAATCGCTTCATGTTGCTCTTTATACTTTTCCTGTATATACATCACCGCTGGGTTTTGGTTGGTTGGTTGGTCCTCAGAGGCTTCATCAGTGACGGTTGGGAAATATTCCCCCATCATCCCCCCAATGAGCCCTAGAGCATCTCCTGTGTGTCATCATCGTCGTGTGCCGTCATCAGAGCAAGGCAAGACAACAACCATTACACTACAACCAACCAGTAGAAAAGCAGGAATTAACCAAGAGCCTTTGCTCATTAGTATTAGCAGACGATGCATTGTGGTGAACATTGTTGAGGAGAAAAACAGTGATTTGAAATGCTGAGCTCACCTCTATGCACAAGACGCAGCAACGCTGAACACTACCTGAGAATTGTCAGAGCCAATCAACACCCTGGACATGGAATCTCCACAATAAATTCTAGATAGGCACTGCCAGACAATGCACCACACTATTTAGCCTGCATTAACAGTACTCAGCTCCATGATTAAAGCCTGGTTGTCCCTGGGTAGGTGTCCTGGAACGTACTCCAGTCTTAAAAGATCTAGAACATCTCCACAGGCAGGCAGGCAGGCAGGCAGGCAGTCAGGCAAGCAGGCAGGCAGGCAGAGAGAGAGAGAGAGAGAGAGAGAGAGAGAGAGAGAGAGAGAGAGAGAGAGAGAGAGAGAGAGAGAGAGAGAGAGAGAGAGAGAAGGGTACACATTTGGTACTGGTGCAATCATCACATTTGGTACCGGTGCAATCATCACATTTGGTATAATCCTGACCTGTCTTGTATTACTCTGTGGCACTGTGTGATAGGCCAGTGACCCAGTACTAGTGGATGCACAACAGAAACACAAACCAACATTGTTGAGTGTAATGAGCCAACATTAAAATAGAAAGTTCTGATAAGCAAAACTTGACCAGAGGTTAGGGAGGCACCGGAGGGGGACTTGATCAAGGCTCATGGGTACTGAGAGCAGTCCATGGGGTTATGAAGAGGCACAGGGGGGAAATACAACATAACAGAGAACAGAACGCAGCATTTAGACTGGAGAAGGGTACCATTTGGGATGGAGCCAGAGGCAGCCTTTTAGCCATGCCAGGCTGATTGCTGGGTTGATGATTGCAGTCTGTAGAGTGGCTTCAGGTGAATTGTTTTGGAGCTATCGACAGATCTGCAAAAGTGGAGGGCAAAGTCCCCTGTAATGGTGATTGCAGAGTAGCCTCAGGAGGAATGGCTAGTTCAGAGAAACCGGAGGTAGACGGTGGTAAAGGACATGCCTGGTGCCACTGTCCAGGTTCCTGTCACGTGTAGAGGAGGTGCTGAAGGGACAACTTCAGGGTGTGATTCTCTGGACAGCGGGTACTACTAATACTAATGTGTAGAGGAGGTGCTGAAGGGACAACTTCAGGGTGTGATTCTCTGGACAGCGGGTACTACTAATACTAATGTGTAGAGGAGGTGCTGAAGGGACAACTTCAGGGTGTGATTCTCTGGACAGCGGGTACTACTAATACTAATGTGTAGAGGAGGTGCTGAAGGGACAACTTCAGGGTGTGATTCTCTGGACAGCGGGTACTACTAATACTAATGCGTCGTCAGATAATAGTCATCATGAGCTACAATGTTGCAGGGGCTCCGTGCAGTTCTCCCTAGAAAGTGGAGACATACCAGGTCACAGATAGTGATGTATTGAGTGTCTTCTAAACACTCAGTCACTGTACTGTACAAACATCCAAGTCAACATAACATTTTAAAGAAGATAATATATAATATATATGAGACAATATGAGAGGAAACACTCAATATGTCTTCTAATCGTGCATGCAGAGAGGAGTTTCCCCCCGTGTTTATGAATTTTTAACATGCCAAGGAGACCATTACATTCCAGTGCATCAAAGACATCAGCCAGTCATTAGTGACTGGACATGAAATATTTACAGGCCCTGTTCTGTCAGTCAGCTAATATACATTAGCAGGATCTTTCTTAGGAGCTGACCAGAGTTAATATTCATGACAATGAGAAGCGTGAACATAACGAGGAAGGAGAGTTATGCGTCAAGTCAACTTTATTACTCTACCTCCATGAAATAAATTAAGAGCCAGATAATTCAGCACCAAACATTAATGAAATTGTAACTGTATAACTTTACTAGGGGAACATTAGGTCCAGTCATTTAGATGACATTTACATGTCAGCTTTGAGTGTTTCAGATCAAGGTTACAGTGTAGGTTGAATAAAGCTCCTCTTCAATCATTAGAGCTTGTATGCAGAACGTAATGAATACTCAGGGAGAAAGAGGTGTAGATTCACGCGCAGGGCACGGCAGGTGTTAATTTCGCCTTCGCAGAAAGCAAGAATCGTGGTCACAGGCAGGCAATGGTGATACACAAGTAGGCAAACAGGCAGGTGAATCAAAACTAGGACTGAAGGCTATAACTGGTTCTCACAAACGAGCTGGGAAACGGCTTAGTAGAGTCAAAACGAACAATACCTCACAAAGGCACAAACAGAATGAACTGAACTAAATAAGGAGCTGAATAAGGAGCTGATGAGACCAGGTGAAATCAATGAACAAAAATGTATGACAGGGCAACGTTCAAGAACACAAAGAAACAGAACATAAGGTTGACTAAGAAAATAAATACAGAACCTTACACAGAAATAACATGTGATGAATTACTGTATACATGATTGATTTCAACACCCTTGGAATGTAATATCTCATACAAGACTGACGTCAGCTCTCAAAAATAGCCTTATCTTTTCGACTGGGTATTGAGTTAAACTGCTGCAACACATTCATGCATGACCACCTAATCACTTCAAAGGCTGTAGTCTCTGCTGTAGTCTATACTGTAGTCTCTGCTGTAGTCTCTGCTGTAGTCTCTGCTGTAGTCTATACTGTAGTCTCTGCTGTAGTCTATGCTGTAGTCTCTGCTGTAGTCTCTGCTGTAGTCTCTGCTGTAGTCTCTGCTGTAGTCTCTACTGTAGTCTATGCTGTAGTCTATACTGTAGTCTCTGCTGTAGTCTCTGCTGTGGTCTATACTGTGGTCTATACTGTAGTCTCTGCTGTAGTCTATACTGTATTCTCTGCTGTAGTCTCTGCTGTAGTCTATACTGTAGTCTCTGCTGTAGTCTCTACTGTAGTCTATACTGTAGTCTATACTGTGGTCTCTGCTGTAGTCTATACTGTAGTCTCTGCTGTAGTCTATACTGTAGTCTATACTGTAGTCTATACTGTGGTCTCTGCTGTAGTCTATACTGTGGTCTCTGCTGTAGTCTCTGCTGTAGTCTCTGCTGTAGTCTATACTGTAGTCTATACTGTAGTCTCTGCTGTAGTCTATACTGTAGTCTCTGCTGTAGTCTCTGCTGTAGTCTATGCTGTAGTCTCTGCTGTAGTCTCTGCTGTAGTCTATACTGTAGTCTATACTGTAGTCTATACTGTAGTCTCTGCTGTAGTCTCTGCTGTAGTCTTTGCTGTAGTCTTTGCTGTAGTCTCTGCTGTAGTCTCTGCTGTAGTCTCTGCTGTAGTCTATACTGTGGTCTATAATGTGGTCTATGCTGTAGTCTATACTGTAGTCTATACTGTAGTCTGCTGTAGTGTCTGCTGTACTATCTGCTGTAGTCTATACTGTGGTCTATACTGTAGTCTCTGCTGTAGTCTATACTGTAGTCTGCTGTAGTCTCTACTGTAGTCTCTGCTGTAGTCTATACTGTAGTCTCTACTGTAGTCTCTGCTGTAATCTCTGCTGTAGTCTATACTGTAGTCTCTGCTGTAGTCTCTGCTGTAGTCTCTGCTGTGTCTCTCCCGTAGTCTCTACTGTAGTCTCTGCTGTAATCTCTGCTGTAGTCTCTGCTGTAGTCTCTACTGTAGTCTCTGCTGTAGTCTATACTGTAGTCTCTACTGTAGTCTCTGCTGTAATCTCTGCTGTAGTCTATACTGTAGTCTCTGTTGTAGTCTCTGTTGTAGTCTCTGCTGTAGTCTCTGCTGTAGTCTCTGCTGTAGTCTCTGCTGTAGTCTCTACTGTAGTCTCTGCTGTAGTCTATACTGTAGTCTCTGCTGTAGTCTCTGCTGTAGTCTCTACTGTAGTCTCTGCTGTAATCTCTGCTGTAGTCTATACTGTAGTCTCTGCTGTAGTCTCTGCTGTAGTCTCTGCTGTAGTCTCTCCTGTAGTCTCTCCTGTAGTCTCCACTGTAGTCTCTGCTGTAGTCTCTGCTGTAGTCTATACTGTAGTCTATACTGTAGTCTCTGCTGTAGTCTTTGCTGTAGTCTCTGCTGTAGTCTCTGCTGTAGTCTATACTGTAGTCTCTGCTGTAGTCTATGCTGTAGTCTATGCTGTAGTCTCTGCTGTAGTCTATGCTGTAGTCTATGCTGTAGTCTCTGCTGTAGTCTCTACTGTAGTCTCTGCTGTAGTCTCTGCTGTAGTCTCTGCTGTAGTCTCTACTTTGGCTTTGGCCATACAGGGAGTGTGTCTGAAATGGCACCCTATTCCCTGTAACAATTTTGACTAGAGGCATGTGGGCCTTCGTAGTGCACTCTAAAGGAGATTAGGGGGCCATTTGGGACACAACCAGGGATTCAAACAGCATTAATGACATAGAGAAGAACCAGAGTGTTGTTATGGTAGGTGACCCATGCTACATGTATGTAATGTTGGTGATGTGCTGCTTTACCTCTGTCTACATGCACACTGACATCCTGTCTGACTGCTTTACCTCTGTCTACATGATGTCCTGTATGACTACTTTACCTCTGTCTACATGCACACTGACATTCTGTCTGACTGCTTTACCTCTGTCTACATGATGTCCTGTATGACTACTTTACCTCTGTCTACATGCACACTGACATCCTGTCTGACTGCTTTACCTCTGTCTACATGATGTCCTGTATGACTACTTTACCTCTGTCTACATGCACACTGACATCCTGTCTGACTGCTTTACCTCTGTCTACATGATGTCCTGTATGACTACTTTACCTCTGTCTACATGACGTCCTGTCTGACTGCTTTACCTCTGTCTACATGACGTCCTGTATGACTGCTTTACCTCTGTCTACATGACGTCCTGTCTGACTGCTTTACCTCTGTCTACATGACGTCCTGTCTGACTGCTTTACCTCTGTCTACATGCACACTGACATCCTGTGTGACTGCTTTACCTCTGTCTACATGATGTCCTGTCTGACTGCTTTAACTCTGTCTACATGATGTCCTGTCTGACTGCTTTACCTCTGTCTACATGACGTCCTGTCTGACTGCTTTACCTCTGTCTACATGACGTCCTGTCTGACTGCTTTACCTCTGTCTACATGACGTCCTGTCTGACTGCTTTACCTCTGTCTACATGACATCCTGTCTGACTGCTTTACCTCTGTCTACATGACGTCCTGTCTGACTGCTTTACCTCTGTCTACATGACGTCCTGTCTGACTGCTTTACCTCTGTCTACATGACGTCCTGTCTGACTGCTTTACCTCTGTCTACATGATGTCCTGTCTGACTGCTTTACCTCTGTCTACATGATGTCCTGTGTGACTGCTTTACCTCTGTCTATATGCACACTGACATCCTGTGTGACTGCTTTACCTCTGTCTACATGATGTCCTGTGTGACTGCTTTACCTCTGTCTATATGCACACTGACATCCTGTCTGACTGCTTTACCTCTGTCTACATGACATCCTGTATGACATAATAAATCCCAGGGCTATGGCCAAATGAAGTGCACTACATAGGGAATAGGGTGCCATTTGGGACACATCCTGTGTGTCTCTGGGAAGGCCCTGTCACTGAGCCCCGTGAGGCCCCAGGATGATGTCCATCACACACTGGAATGTTGTAGGGGCAGCAGGTAGCTTAGTGGTTAAGAGCCTTGGGCCAGTAACCGAAAGGTCGCTGGTTTGAATCCCTGAGCCGAAGAAGTGAAACACCTGCCGATGTGCCCTTGAGCAAGGGACGTAACCCTAATTGCTCCTGTAAGTTGCTCTTGATAAGAGGGTTTACATGTTTATGGATCTGTGATGTACACTCCTAATGAAGCTGAGAGCTGTAATCATACAGATCCTGGGTCAGTCAGTAAGGGTATTTCCAGGGTGGGGTCACCTGCCCCAGCTCCCCACTGGATGTGGTTTCATTGGATTAGCTGTGCTTGTGCAGTAGGTTACACCAACACTACTGTATACCAGAACAAACCAGCTTTATCAGGACTATAGCTTGACCCAGACCTGAGCCTTGTTGTCACGTTCCTGACCTATTTCGGTTAGTTTGTTGTATGTGTTAGTTGGTCAGGACGTGAGTTTGGGTGGGCATTCTATGTTGTGTGTTTCTATGTTGGTTTAGGGTTGCCTGGTATGGCTCTTAATTAGAGGCAGGTGTTTTGCGTTCCTCTAATTAAGAGTCATATTTAGGTAGGTTGTTTCACTGTGTTCGTTGTGGGTGGTTGTCTCCTGTGTCAGTGTTTGTCGCACCATACGGGACTGTTCGGTATGTTTGTTCATCGTCATTTATGTGTAGGCTATTCTCCCTGTTCGTGCGTTCTTCGTGTTTATGTGAGTTCGTCGTCCAGGTCTGTCTACACCGTTTGTTGTTTTGTTAGTTTAGTCAAGTTCGTGTTTTCGTGTTTTCTTTAATAAATTATGTGTTCACAACCCGCTGCGCCTTGGTTCAATCACTACTCCTCCTCTTCGTATGAAGAGAGAGAGGAACGCCGTTACACTTGTAAACATTGTCTACATTTTCAACTACAGTCCTATTTCTCAATGACCCAGATGTTTATAGTCAGATTCAGGAGGCATGGTCATAGACATCTGGAAACACTGGACAGTTATTATAGGGTGTATAAAACTGCAATCTAATATCCTTACTGGTAAGCAGTAAGGCCGGAGAAGCAGTGAGTCACTGTAGTTCGATTAGTTGGCTGGCTCATTCACATCAAATGTCATCCTGTGGCCAGGGAATTACAGCCTACATGCAGAGTTGACATTTGATATAGTTATTTTAAGAACTTTGGATTTAACAATAATTTGGGGAATTTCCCCGGCAAGCCATGACCCATCTCAGTATGACATGGAAATGACATTTTAAGTGCTTGTTAATCACTTCTTATTGCTCTCACCATGACCAAGTTACCTAGTAAAACCCATGGATATAAAAACACTGTAGGCTTACACCAATGGAAAGAAATCAGTCACATGTGGGTACATTACATCGCATAGTGTGAGATTTTTGGGGAGAAATGATTGAGACATTTCCAGTACTTTCTTCTCATAAATATCCCCCTGCCCCTTCCCATATTCTGTGGCTCATATCTTCAGACGGCACTAGGAAACGTTAAATAACTCATTGAATTCAGTGCAACTGTGCCCACGCCTGGCCCCAACATGGCCACATATTGAAAACCAGCTGATTAGCATGCCTTCTACAATATCTCTAGTACTCCTCATCACCTTGATCAAAACAGCCAGCTTACTACAGCAGGGCCCCACTTATGACCAATCAGAATCCACTTCCACTACTCAGAGCAAATCAGGAACCAATTAGGACAGAGCACGGAGCATTTAATGTTATTTGCTAAATGAATGCCTCCATGTTGTAGACTGAAGATAAGTCATTTAGCATTGATTGGGGAACTGTCATTTGTACCCTCTTTAATCCAATTTAACTCCGAGAGTACAAGCCCTATTTGATTAAATCCAGTAACTGGGTTACTGAGATAAAGTTAGAAGTAAGGACATTTTTAATGCAGGACTCCACATAGTGTACCAGAGCCTAGTTGGTTATTGCTTCACTGATACTTGGACTCGTGACACATGGACATAAACACAAACCATCTCTCTCTCACACACACAATCTCACACACATCACAGGGGTCAAGGGAAAAGAGCACAGAGTAATCGCTAGCTTTGGAAGTTGTCAGGTTAGACTGACTGGAAGGGAGATGGAGAGAGAGAGACATTAGTCTCATGTTGCTACAGATGGGATGGCCTTTCTGCAGAGGGAATTTAAGCCTCGGTCACCTGAAAGCGGCAGACACAACAGCAGCTGGAGGCCTAGATGATATGGCTCATAGACAGATGGAGCGTTGTCGTATCACGGCTACAACTGAGCCGTCTATACAGGGAGAGACGAACAGCGTTCAGCTGCAGAACTTTATTGCTATAGTAGCATGGTTTAGATGGGGTGAGAGAGATAGAGAGGCTGTGTGTGTGTGTGGCCTAAGAGTTAGGAGACAGCAGCAGTGTTACACATCATGAACACACGTTACCATGGCAAAACATGTGAAGCAATCACAAGGCAGGATTAGTTTGACCTCTACAACATACCTGCATTATGTATAGGCTCTGGGCAGTATATGTCCTTTAGATAGAATGGAGAGTTGAAGGTGGACGTGTTTCAGTCGCATGGCCCTTCTCAAGACAATCTCTCCCATTCAGACCACAGGAGGCTGGTGGCACAGATTTTTTTCAATGGCTAACAAGCATCGGTCAATACTGAAGCCACTTTCTCAAAACACTTCACACAGTCTGCATTACCAACATGCATCTTGGCCAAACAGTTCCTCTCACCACCAAAGCACTTCATACATGTCTCAAAATAAGCTCGTTCGACCATAACACTGGCAACAATTCTCACTCAGAAAGCGTACATTGTCACTCATAACACACTGACCTAAAAAAGCACTAAGAACAGGGAGCATTACATGAACTATGAACTTTTCTCTTTGACATAATGATTTATGTGAAAAATCATTCAAACTTCAAAGAGAAAAGTTCATAATTCAGGGTTTCATTATAGAATAAGAATAACACCTTTTCACTTTATTGACTGTACTAAAGTAATGTATATGTAACAAGAATGAATCAGAAACACAGCCATTTGCTTCAATAGCCTTTATTTTTTCTATATCTTTGCATATAGTAATTTACTTGTAAAAAATGAAAAGTTGAAACAAAAAACAAATTCCTGAAATTCCAGTACTGCAATAATAATAAAATAAAACCATCATCAACATGTATAGTATAATCACTCATACTGTAGAGTACTGTGAGGGTTCTAGTTCTCATCAACATGTATAGTATAATCACTCATACTGTACAGTACTGTGAGGGTTCTAGTTCTCATCAACATGTATAGTATAACACTCATACTGTACAGGACTGTGAGGGTTCTAGTTCTCATCAACATGTATAGTATAATCACTCATACTGTACAGTACTGTGAGGGTTCTAGTTCTCATCAACATGTATAGTATAATCACTCATACTGTACAGTACTGTGAGGATTCTAGTTCTCATCAACATGTATAATCACTCATACTGTACAGTACTGTGAGGATTCTAGTTCTCATCAACATGTATAGTATGACACTCATACTGTACAGTACTGTGAGGATTCTAGTTCTCATCAACATGTATAATCACTCATACTGTACAGTACTGTGAGGGTTCTAGTTATCATCAACATGTATAGTATAATCACTCATACTGTACAGTACTGTGAGGATTCTAGTTCTCATCAACATGTATAGTATAACACTCATACTGTACAGTACTGTGAGGGTTCTAGTTCTCATCAACATGTATAGTATAATCACTCATACTGTACAGTACTGAGAGGGTTCTAGTTATCATCAACATGT
Organism: Salvelinus alpinus; assembly: GCF_045679555.1. Lineage (NCBI taxonomy): Eukaryota > Metazoa > Chordata > Actinopteri > Salmoniformes > Salmonidae > Salvelinus > Salvelinus alpinus. The sequence continues at coordinate 62,754,374 of NC_092095.1, read as the reverse complement.
ATAGTATAATCACTCATACTGTACAGTACTGTGAGGGTTCTAGTTATCATCAACCTGTATAATATAATCACTCATACTGTACAGTACTGTGAGGGTTCTAGTTCTCATCAACATGTATAGTATAACACTCATACTGTACAGTACTGTGAGGGTTCTAGTTATCATCAACATGTATAGTATAATCACTCATACTGTACAGTACTGTGAGGGTTCTAGTTATCATCAACCTGTATAATATAATCACTCATACTGTACAGTACTGTGAGGGTTCTAGTTCTCATCAACATGTATAGTATAACACTCATACTGTACAGTACTGTGAGGGTTCTAGTTCTCATCAACATGCATAGTATAATCACTCATACTGTACAGTACTGTGAGGGTTCTAGTTCTCATCAACATGTATAGTATAATCACTCATACTGTACAGTACTGTGAGGGTTCTAGTTCTCATCAACATGTATAGTATAATCACTCATACTGTACAGTACTATGAGGGTTCTAGTTATCATCAACATGTATAGTATAATCACTCATACTGTACAGTACTGTGAAGGTTCTAGTTCTCATCAACATGTATAGTATAACACTCATACTGTACAGTACTGTGAGGGTTCTAGTTCTCATCAACATGTATAGTATAATCACTCATACTGTACAGTACTGTGAGGGTTCTAGTTCTCATCAACATGTATAGTATAATCACTCATAATGTACAGTACTGTGAGGGTTCTAGTTCTCATCAACATGTATAGTATAACACTCATACTGTACAGTACTGTGAGGGTTCTAGTTCTCATCAACATGTATAGTATAACACTCATACTGTACAGTACTGTGAGGGTTCTAGTTCTCATCAACATGTATAGTATAACACTCATACTGTACAGTACTGTGAAGGTTCTAGTTCTCATCAACATGTATAGTATAATCACTCATACTGTACAGTACTGTGAAGGTTCTAGTTCTCATCAACATGTATAGTATAACACTCATACTGTACAGTACTGTGAGGGTTCTAGTTATCATCAACATGTATAGTATACTCACTCATACTGTACAGTACTGTGAGGGTTCTAGTTCTCATCAACATGTATAGTATAACACTCATACTGTACAGTACTGTGAGGGTTCTAGTTATCATCAACATGTATAGTATAATCACTCATACTGTACAGTACTGTGAGGGTTCTAGTTCTCATCAACATGTATAGTATAATCACTCATACTGTACAGTACTGTGAGGGTTCTAGTTCTCATCAACATGTATAGTATAACACTCATACTGTACAGTACTGTGAGGGTTCTAGTTATCATCAACATGTATAGTATAATCACTCATACTGTACAGTACTGTGGGGGTTCTAGTTCTCATCAACATGTATAGTATAACACTCATACTGTACAGTACTGTGAGGGTTCTAGTTCTCATCAACATGTATAGTATAATCACTCATACTGTACAGTACTGTGAGGGTTCTAGTTCTCATCAACATGTATAGTATAATCACTCATACTGTACAGTACTGTGAGGGTTCTAGTTATCATCAACATGTATAGTATAACACTCATACTGTACAGTACTGTGAGGGTTCTAGTTATCATCAACCTGTATAATATAATCACTCATACTGTACAGTACTGTGAAGGTTCTAGTTCTCATCAACATGTATAGTATAATCACTCATACTGTACAGTACTGTGAAGGTTCTAGTTCTCATCAACATGTATAGTATAACACTCATACTGTACAGTACTGTGAGGGTTCTAGTTCTCATCAACATGTATAGTATAATCACTCATACTGTACAGTACTGAGAGGCAGAAATAGTACTGACATCCTGGGATGTGCAGAAAACCAGTCTATGACTGCAGCAGAGTGGTGGAATGCCACATTATCCCACACAACAACGAAGGTAGGGGAGTTTCTTGCCAATCTCTCCTCCGCTGGCACAAGTCGATTATGCAGGTCATCAGGAAAATAAATTAGCCTCTCTGTTGTAGGGGCCAATGGATGGTTTGTGTAATAGCAAACCATCATTGGACAGTGCAGCACACATTGTGATGTTAGCTCCACTCTGTCCAATCACATTTCTTCCCCTGCGGCGTGTTTTTGCCAGGTTGAATCCAGCTTCATCCACAAAGATGAATGTATGTGCAGTTTGCCTGGCTTCCATCTCCATTACTCTCTAAAATACAGTAAATCCACAGTTTTAAAAATCCACAGTACTTTACGTTATGCATAGCTGTGTATGTACCCTGTTTGGTTATTGGACAGACATCTTACCTGGACATATTGATACCGGTGTTCTTTCACACGTTCACCGTTTCACTCAAAGTGTACAGCTGCTTCATCCTTATTTTATGTTTCTCTGGGACTCTGGTTGTCGTTGTGCTGACCGTATTCACATTCCCAACAGTGATATTGTCTGCCAGCACTCTGTCCCGAATTTCCCGCAGTTTTATTGTATTGTTGCCAATTAGCATGTCAACAATGGCAATTTCCTGCGCATCTGATAATATTCTGCCTCTCCCTCCTGTGGGAGGCAACCTTTGGATCATACTGAAAAACACAAAATAATCAATATATTTCTAAATGTCAGTACATGTATAATGTGAACATACTATACTGTACTGCACTGTAATATGTAGTTCAATTATCAGTGAAGGATGCACATCTCACCTGTTGTTTTGACGGAAAATTTGTACTACTGATGCAACGGTTGCACCCTTAATGGTTATGGTTTACAACATGCTCAATAATTGTGGCCCTTATCTCATCAGAGACCACCGCTCTTGTTCTTCCTCTCCTTTGTCCTCTACGCATTCTCCCTCCCCCTGCCACTCTTCTTTCCCCACCAACCTGTCTTCCTTGATCCATGTTTCCAAATGAAATCATTCCCAAGCCGTCCTCTTTTGTCTGTTTGGTAACAAGACTAAAAACAGGACACTTGGGTAGGCTTTCAGCTGAAATTGCAATCAGCTGTGTTTGGAATTATTAAATATTCTGCTGAGATTGTCCATATGTTTCAATCCGGTTACTGCAGAAATGCAAAACATTTGCCATCATTCTGTTTTGAATGTGTTTTTAACAGTTTTGGAAACAGTGTGTTTGCATTTGAAAACATGTGTTGCAAATATATAGTTTAGCAGGTGGTGGAGTATGAATGAGAAAAGAGTTCATGGATTTCGGAGAATGTGGTCATTTGTAACGATGTGCGCTGAGAGTCGGGAAGCAAGTTCAGGGAGTGGGTGTTTTAATAAAATAAACACAGCATAATACAAAACAAGAAACACGACCAAGGCACAGACATGACACTGAAACAGAAAGCATAACGCCTGGGGAAGGAACCAAAAGGAGAGACATATAGGGAAGGTAATCAGGGAAGTGACGGAGTCCAGGTGAGTCTGATGACGCGCAGGTGCGCGTAACGATGGTGACAGGTGTGCGCCATAGGTGTGCGCCATAATGACCTAGAGGCCGGAGAGGGAGCACACATGACATCATTAAATGCATTTTGTGTGAAAGCAATGAACAATTAATCACAGTTTGGTCCACATACATTTCTGTTTCGCTGACTGTGTGAAGAGTTTTGACAATGCATGTTAGCAATTGAAAAACGGTTTAATTGGGGAGGACCAGCTCGTGGTAATGGCTGGAGCGGAATCGGTGGAATAGTATCAAATACATAAAACAAACCAGGTGTTTGATGCCATTCCATTTGCTCTGTTCCAGCCATTATTATGAGCCGTCCTCCCCTCAGCAGCCTCCGCTGATTCAGAGGCTGTATTGTTTTGTTGGGCATCCGTACAAATACTAGTGCTTTCACGGCATAGTCTTCATAATGTTGAGCTACAGCTGGAGTGAATGCTATCGCTATGGCAGACTAGTATAAGAATACAGTCAGGTAACAACTCATTGCAATTCTGTAGGCCTACTCATAGAAGTACGGTTACTGTAAATGAGTCTAATGACAGTCTGTTCATGTTATGTGACTCACAGTGCGACTGGCTCCAACTACATTGAGGTTTCAAAGGCAAAGAGAATAGGAGAATAATGATTTTCTGTCTGTCCTCCATTTCCCTTTCATCAATCTGTAGAATCACATTAAGTCAATATATTATATCTTACTAGGACACACGCAGTGGACGATTCTACAGCGGTTTTGCTGAGAGAGGTATAAATTCACAGACATTGAATGATCTAATTTTGCATTAGTTAATTCACACTTTTAAATTGTGAAATGAATTACGTCTCCTTTGACCATTCTTTTTAACGTCTTGTCCAAATGAGTCAAGAACATGTACTTGTAAGAGTAGGATAGGTCCATTGAAGAACTAATGTAGTATAGCGACCTCTTGTGGTCATAAGGGGCTTTCACAGGGTTGTTGTCTGCTTGACTTAGATCAACGTCTCACCATTTGTGGCCTACTTCTTTGGAATATTTAATATTTCATGATATTTTCACTTATTCTGACTGAAAAAGCAATGCAATCAAACTAGTTTAGAATAATGACTAGACCTCATTATCTGATATAGGTTTAGTTTGTCTTTCATATTTTACATATTTACATACACATTTAAATACAGTATATACTTGTTTTTTTAAATGAAAAACTACATACAACTTGATTAGAGATTTCACTTCTCCTGTGGAAATCCTTCACTTCTGCTGCATTAAAGTCACTGTGTCGCCATGGAGAGATGACTTCCTTTTGGAAGAGAAAGTGGTCCAGCCGATGGTCAAATATAGAAATAAAAGACTGTCATGGTGCAATACTTTGGGATGACAAAAGAGGTTGCTACATGTACTTCCCTAATGAAATAGCATGCAGTATGGGTGCATCTCATACTGAAGTGGCTTCCTTTCCTCCATCCCTACTAGGCACACCCTGGTTGAATCAACGCTGTTTCCACGTAATTTCAATGAACCAACGTGGAATAGATGTTGAATTGACGTCTGTGCCCAGTGGGTCTGCACATATGTCATTGGATAGAGTTGGACAGGTTAAAGCAAATACCTGATAAAGGTAATCACCATGTTGCTTTCACCTTTGATCAGTGCAGATGAGGAAGTTGAGAAGAAAAGAGGAAGCAGTGTTAGACTATTGAGATGCACCCTCACTCACAGGGGTAGTGGTGGAAACCACATGTCCTGGTCTCTAGTGCAGTAGTCTATATAACTCAGCACATCACTGTCCCCCTTCCACTTTTCACTCTCACTCTCTCTCTCTCACACACACACATACACTCAATCATCATTTCACATGGGCAACTTTGCTGCCAACGAGGGACTTTCGGTCTTTGTCATTGTAAGTCTGTCAAATTAAATTCTATAATTACTCTACATTTCTGTTTCGGGGTGTAATGTCCTACTGATCTAACCAGGTGAATTGGGTCTGTCTTAGCTGGTATGGCTGGGAATCAACGCTTACCTGTTTGTCCAGTTCTACATGAACTTCCTTACTGAGAGATGGTTCTACACACGGGTCCTTCTTGGGGTAAGTTTGACAACCAAAGTCCTTAGATTTTCTATTTAAGAAATTATTTAAGAAATGGAGGTCAGTTTAAGATTTCATACTCTGCTCTTAGTGTATTAGACATCTTGGCAACCCAGAACCAAACCTGGAGTGCTGGCCTCAGGCCAACTGTTAACTGGCTGTATTACATATTTAGCACGTAGACCTTTATTCTTATTTTATTTTTATACATGTATATTGTACAGTTAGTAGGTCATTCATATTGAATATGTGTCGTCCATATTATGTCTGACAGAGATTGAAACAAAACAGGAATCACAAGTTGATGTGAGATCTTTACTCTGTGGTTACAGCTGTGTGCACGACTGACTACATGTTCCTCACAGGAAGCCCAGGTGGCTAAACTAAAAGTAGCAATGACCAGAAGTGAAACTGAGTCTGCACTCTACCCTACGTCCCTCTCACTCCTGCTCAGTCCCTGAGGGCCGCTTTCAATTGAAACCAGTAACCAGAAGTTTAAATCTCCCTCTCCCCCTCTCTATCTAACCCTACTATCACTCCCCTCAGGATGCCCTCTCCTGGGCCAGGGCTCCTGCAGCCTGCCTCAACTTTAACTGTATGCTTATTCTGCTGCCAGTCTGCCGGAACCTTCTGTCCTTTCTCCGCGGCTCCATTCAGGTAACACAGACACACCCCGACCCTATTTAATTCAAATGTGTATGGGTAGTCATCTATAAATAATAGCTGTATCACATTTTTTCAAACGTTTCCTACACGTTCAGTGTTGCAGTCGCACAGCTGCTCGACAACTGGACAGAAACATCACCTTTCACAAGCTGGTGGCTTACATGATAGCATTTCACACAGGTACCCTACTCACTCACTTAGTTTGCTTTACATTTGCCTTTGATCGTCTTCATTCGTCTTCATTGTTCATCTTCATTGTTCATCAAACAGATGTCTCTGTACAGATTGTAATCTTTACTTTGCCTTTGTCCTTGCCTAGCGGTCCACATCATCGCCCACCTGTTTAACTTTGAGTGGTTCATGGGAGCCCAGCTGTACAGGAACAGCAGCTCTCTGCCCTTTGTGCTGTCCCAGATTGGCAACGGAGACAATGCCTCCTACCTAAACCCCATCAGGACTGACCAGACCGTGAGTATTCTATTAGCTACAGATTTTCATTGTTCATTATGTCTATGACTACCTAGGACACTGTGTTCATTATGTTTATAACTGCCTAGGACATTGTGTTCATTATGTTTATAACTGCCTAGGATAATGTGTTCATTATGTTTATAACTGCCTAGGAAACTGTGTCCATTATGTTTATAACTGCCTAGGATAATGTGTTCATTATGTTTATAACTGCCTAGGACATTGTGTTCATTATGTCTATGACTACCTAGGACACTGTGTTCATTATGTTTATAACTGCCTAGGACATTGTGTTCATTATGTTTATAACTGCCTAGGATAATGTGTTCATTATGTTTATAACTGCCTAGGAAACTGTGTCCATTATGTTTATAACTGCCTAGGACACTGTGTTCATTATGTCTATGACTACCTAGGACACTGTGTTCATTATGTTTATAACTGCGTAGGACACTGTGTTCATTATGTTTATAACTGCCTAGGACACTGTGTTCATTATGTTTATAACTGCCTAGGACACTGTGTCATTATGTTTATAACTGCCTAGGACACTGTGTTCATTATGTTTATAACTGCCTAGGACACTGTGTTCATTATGTTTATAACTGCCTAGGACATGTTCTAATGTCTTATGTAGTGTTACAAAGGCTTTAGGAATGCATAAAGTGTTACAGAGTATTCTGTATTTAATGTAGCTATGTCAAGAGGTCAGTTCTGACCAAGGACAGAATGTTGACACTTGATAGCAGATTATGACAGAGAGGAATCCCCCAGCATAGAAATAGAATGAATAGAATTATAATGTATTTCTATGTTCCTCAGCCCATAACACACTATGACTCCTTCATTACTCATCGGCTGCCTCCTCTGAACATATAATATATGACTTATACAGATCGTAAAATGGTCAGCAAATGTCCCACTTCTTGTAATATTAAAGCAAGTTCATTATGCTGATTCAGAAGGAAGCATTTCTGAACATTACCGACTTCCCTAAATAGGTTGAGCAGATAGTCCCAAACACAGCCTCCACACTCCCTCCGAGGCAACAACATGACTGCATTACTCTGAAATCCCCCTTCTCTGATTGGGTCAGAACCCAACCATAGTGATGTTCACTACCATCGCGGGGTTAACGGGCGTGGTCATCACCTTGGCCCTCATCCTCATCATTACATCATCCATGGAGGTCATCCGCAGGTCATACTTCGAGGTTTTCTGGTACACCCATCACCTCTTCATCATCTTCTTCATCGGACTCGTATTCCACGGCTTCGGGTGAGTCAGTTAAAACTCTCACAAAAATGTGTGCACATTGATTGTTTCTCCATAATACCCCTTTTGAGTCAGTTGAACATTTCCTACAGAGACATAACATATTATTAGCCTCATTTTAAGATATTAAAGGGGTTCATACATGCTTATAACAAGTAATAAAAGCATTATACCTGCAGGTAAAGCCCTACCGTTTTATGTTTAAATCTTTCTAATACGGTTTGCCACAGGCGAATTGTCCGAGGGCAGACCGCTACAAGTCTCCTGGAGAACAAGCCATCGCAGTGTGCAGATCAGTTTGAGTCATGGGGAAAGAACGGGACCTTCTGCCCTAAGCCAGAGTTTGCTGGGAACCCTCCTATGGTGAGCTATGACAGTTTGGTTTTTTACATGACTTAAGTGTGCTGCTTCTTTTATGTAAATAACATTTTCTCTGTCGGTTTCCTCTTCAGACATGGAAGTGGGTGGTGGGGCCTATGATCTTGTATGTGTGTGAGAGACTGGTCCGATTCTACCGCTCCCAACAGAAGGTGGTCATCACCAAGGTCAGTACTGTTCATCAAGCCAGCTTGTACATTCCCAACAGGCAATTTCTCTAACGGCCAATTTCTTTTAAATTCAAAGCCAGCGTGATTGAGACAGTCGTCCTTGTTAGAAGGCAGCCCTGGCCAAGAACCAGAATCATGCACTATGCAGTTCACGTCTACTCATCCAACAGTTAGTTGTCTCTTTTGGCCTCCATCTTGTTTTTCTCCCATCCTCCTCCTCTCCAGGTGGTGATGCACCCGTCCAAGACCCTGGAGCTCCAGATGAAGAGGAAGGGCTTCAGGATGGAGGTCGGCCAGTACGTCTTTATGCAGTGTCCCTGCGTCTCCCAGCTGGAGTGGCATCCCTTCACCCTCACCTCCGCCCCCGAGGAGGATCACTTCAGCGTCCACATCCGTATCGTGGGTGACTGGACCCAGGGCCTGTACGAGGCCTGCGGAGGGGACAAGAACGAGACCCAGGAGGCATGGAAACTGCCCAAGTACGTGCTTGAATGCAGAGAGCAAACATTTTCTACGACCCCGTCCGCTTAACTAATCTCCGGTTAAACATCCATTAGGTTGAATGTTAATTAGGTTTTTATACTGCTATTTCTGCGCTTAATGTTGCTAACTAACATCATAGTGTCGTTAGTGGGCTGTCATTTAGAACGTGAAGATGGGGTAGTAGTGTTTTCTTTTTACTGTGAAATAACGGTGAGGGGAAGTGCCATAAGAGAGGAAACGTGGTTTTCAGTAATGGCAACATTGTGTAATTGTTTAACCAGAAAGTATCCAGTATATTAGATTATTTCATGTTTTTACCATATAAATGTAATTAGAAGACTATTAAACTGTTATATGACTGTAACTCTCTCCTTGTATGCAGAATGGCGATAGATGGCCCGTTTGGTACTGCCAGTGAGGACGTGTTCGGCTATGAGGTGGTCATGCTGGTGGGTGCTGGCATTGGGGTCACCCCCTTCGCCTCCGTCCTCAAGTCAGTGTGGTACAAACACATCCAGGAGAACCAGAACGTCTTTACCAAGAAGGTGAGAGGGGCTCTGTCTGTCTGGTTTATTGTCTTTCTAAATTGCAGTGTAGGGTACTTCCCCATTTCATTCCACCAATGTTTCAGCTGAAATGTTCTTCATTGCATTGTGATTTGCTTTTCTATTTCAATTCATCAAGTGAGAGAAAATCTCACTGCTATGAGTGCAATGTTCATTTATTTTCAACGTTTACATCGTTCCTTTAGTCTGCTCTTCACTCCTTGTTATATGTCCAATATGTGATTCAAAATTCAAAAGAGCACTCACACATCTGAGCTATCTTTGTTGCTGGTGCACGGTAACAGTTGAATAAGATGAGGAAAAAGAAGAAACCCGCACACTGCTCTTTATTAAGCTTCACGTTGCGGCCTCAAGGCCTTTGTCAGAGCTTTGTTTTGTCCAATATGTGAAACGGACTATCTTTCTTCCATCTCCTCTATGCCAGATCTACTTCTATTGGCTGTGTCCTGAGACCCAGGCGTTTGAGTGGTTTGCTGACCTGCTGCAGTCTCTGGAGGGACAGATGACAGAGAAAGGCATGGTGGACTTCCTCAGCTACAACATCTACCTGACCCGCTGGAAAGAGACCGAGGTCAGCACACCACACTTTTCAGCAGGGGCGCAACTTTGGTTTTAGAAGTGGGGGGGACATCTTTAAAAAATATGTGCATATCCAGTCGGACAAAACACTCCAAACAGCCTACCCGACCGCTTGGAGATGTCCGCATAGTCCTAAAGCACACCGTCGCCACATTTTGTATCACATTCCAATGATAAAACTGTGTGGGACAAAAATGCAATTTCAGAATGTGGTCCTCCCCCCGTTCCCAGTGAAAGTTGTGCCCCTGCTTTTCAGAGTAATACTGATGAGAACTAACATTTTCTTCAACTCAAAAGACACACCAATGTACAGATACACAGCACTAACACACACATATTTATGTTGTATGTACAAGGATGAAAGCTAAAAAATGTGCGTTGTCTCAAACTGAATAACTATTGTCCATAGATGAGAGTGGGACAATGCATAATCACAAAATTAATCTCAAAAAGTGATTATTTTTTACAAAAGGCTGCTCACTTCAGAGTTCACCATGAGGCAGAGAATGACCCTATCACAGGGCTGAAGCAGAAGACTCTGTATGGGAAACCTAACTGGGACAATGAGTTTACTGCTATTGGGACAAAGCATCCAGAGTGAGTGCCTTTCAGCCTCTTCTAATCCAAATTACAGCCAACAGAAATGGCATATTCCAGAGAGACACGAGTTAGATGTACTCAAATTGTAAAATGTGTTACATGTATAGTTCACAACTTGTGGACTATTCGTAATTAATGTGTGTGTGTCCAGGAAAAAAGTAGGAGTGTTCCTGTGCGGTCCCACCCAGCTGGCTGACGTCTTGGAGAAGCAGTGCCGGTCTCATTCTGAGGCTGGTGTCAAGTTCATCTTCAACAAGGAAAACTTCTGAGACCCCAACACCCCTCCAAGAGCACCAATGAGGCAATAGCAATATTCCTACTTTGTTATCAAAGTTAGCTTTCAATATTGCTCAGACCCAGAGTATCCTCTGTCTTGTAAGCTGTTTCACATTCCTAAACTGTTCTGTTGTTATCCCCAACATAAACAATCAATGGTTTTTAATATGGATTCTTTGGGTGAATCACTTTTTTTTTTTTTTACTTAAGTGCCCTTATCTCACACAACAGTTTATCAGATCATAGCACCAAAAATGGAAGTAAACTTCACTGTTCTAATGATCACAACCTTCTACACCCCTCAGTGACATTTCACAATTGGTTTCTTGCACAAATCTGTGAAGAAATGACCAAACCTCCCCGCATTTACCACAGAGGCTAGAACGTTATTCTTGTTCTGCAATACAACATGCAAACACGGAAACTCTAGTGTCAAAACTCTCTAGTTCCACTTCCTGCTGTTTCTGGTGTTGTATTTACAAGTTTGTGTAAGCAAAATAGTATGCATAAAGCTTACTGCATTTGAAAAAATATTTTCTTTTCTTTTCACTGCACCAGGGATAGCCTACCAGACATTTTGCCTTTGCAGCTTTCTTCAGTGTGTAGGTACAGCAAAAGTTTGTCTAAAATGAAAATGAGCAGCAACAAAAAGCTGTTTGGGATGTGATATTCTAGTTATCCCAGCTGCAGCTTCTCCTGCTGGACTCAATAGCAGCTGAGAGTTTCTTTAGGCTGGCCAAGTGAGTGATACATTTCAGCGACCAGTGAGCACACAGACATGTCAGTCCTATGTGTGTACGTGTGGGAGTTCAGCTTCTCTTTTACTGAGGTCAGAGTCAAATAAACCTAAAATGCTGGTGAGGAAAAGTCTTGCAGCTTGTGGCTGATCAACTAGACTGCATAAAGTATTGACGCTTGGCTAGTGTTGTTAAATACCTATGGATCTGTACGGTGTTGTATTTGTGCTGCTTGATATAACAGTTATACACGGACACCATAAAAAGGGTTAATTTGAACGTTTAATGACATTCAGCTATGGGTCCTACAGTCTATCGATGGCATCTTCCACCCCACAAAATTACAGGCATATTATTATTTCTATGGAAACTTGTTTATTCTTCATTTGTTTAAACAATGATTGCAACTTGAAATCGTGTCTGTATACAATATCCTGTGATCTGTTTACATAGCATTTCCTAAAGCAAGTTCATCGGATCTGTGGTGTAAAATAATGTACATAATAAACACACTGCTTTTCCTCACCCTATATCAAGTGGGACATCAGGACAAATAGAAGCACCCTCCAAAATAATGATTTATTCATTATAAGTAAAGCCAACATTATAGTTGGAACATTGGTATCGTATGGTAGCAGCTTTGAAGCCAAGCTGTCATAATAGGAAGATTTCAACTGATGCATTTAAAATCAATGAATAAAGTCTCTTCAGGGTAGACAGCATTTCAGCCCATCCAGAGCACTTCAATAGATGCAGTAAATAGGTCAATGGAACGCAGACCGTGGGGATAGAAGGACGCAGGATTGGCGCACATTCAACAAATCTGATCCAACAAAGTATATATTTGTCAAATCCGTCATGATTGATGTATTGTAACGGGCCAACAATGTGGTTACTAAAGTTCGATTTGGATATACTTGGCTGTTTTCACTGCATAACATTTAGAAGTACTCCCTTCTCAGGTTTAGAAGAAGTGACTGCTAAATGCTAACTCCCATTCCTATAAGCTGGTAGCATAGCTAGCATACAGAAGTCAGTGGTGGTCGTCAGTTGGTTTTTCTTCTTCTAGTATTACATTGTTTTTGATCACTGCACTGTTTGGTTTTGAGTTTGCAAGAAAGACATGTCACTGTACTTGTGCATGTGACATTAAAAACGTGACTCTTGATGGCATGAACATGTCTTGTCAAATACACAAACAATAACCTTATTTTTCTGGAGGGCAATTAGGAGAGACGGGATCTTTCCTACATGCATTTCCATTGTTTTGGTCGAGTTCCATTGACCCCTTTACCACATCTATAGCCGTCTCGCTGCTTGTCCCATTCAGCATAGAATGTACAGTGAGCTACTGATTACTGAATACCTCCCCTGCAGGATGGGTGAAGCATTGCACCTTCTATAAGCAGTATCAGTGTTGGTGCTGGTCTAGGGGGTTAAGGCCACAGCGAACACACTGACCACACAGTACATGGTGCGGTTCTCCCATTTCACTGTGCAGCTCCCTGAGAGAAAGGAACAGACAGTGTCAGCCCTAGTCAGTTTGATAAGCAGTGTTTCCTAGGCAGCTGGGGAGGTTTAGTGAAGAGACATGTGGTTCCACCCCAAAGTGCCGCACGATGACACACCTGTTTTGTTGAATGAAAGAAGATTTGAAATAGACAAGATGGCGGCATACACATTGACGATTACTTCATGGAGTAATTTTTTTAAATAACGGCGCATTTTCTAAATTAAAACACCACCTGCCACTGGACATTTTATAATATACACATTTGGCTGAATCAAGAACGAAGTATCGCCAAGTCAAGGTTGGTCAAAAATTCTCTGTGCAACCAAACAGTACTTAACCTGTAACTCCCAGTAATAGATACCAAAAATCTTTGGTTAAATATCATTATCTGGTGTAAGAATTTGTAGCTAGGAAACCCTTTGAACTGAGCAGTGGTGGATGTTATCTTACCATCGGTAACAGTGTCCCAGTAGCAGGAGTTAGCTGTGTGGAGACCAGCACCACTCTTCTGCATGACAGCACAACTAACTGTATAGAGAGGAACAGGCAGGGGTCAAATTATGATCATCGTTAACAAAATATCAGTAAGCAATTGTGTTTTATCACATGTTTTTCACCATTGGCACCATACAATAAGTTTGCATACTGGATTTACAGTAAAATTAACAAGTCTGTGTTCAATAGGAGATGAAGGCAGCCATACCAATGTACTTGTATGACTTAGTCTGTTTGACCAGCAGGGTGAGGGCTTGCTCCACAATCTTGGCTGTCCACTGGTTCACAGTGTCCTGTCTGTAACTCTCTTCTCCAATGATACTCTGAATACACTGCAAGACAGACCGTTTGGACACGAACACAGACACAAACACATCTGAGAAGGCTGGCCCCTTTAGGCATGTGGGGAGCATGGGACCTGATGTGAACAGTGCTGTATTCAGTCACGTCTATACTGGGGATATGAGTGTTTGTCTTGAGTAATCAGGGGACAGACAGACTGCGAGGCTGGATACTGTTTCACGTGATACCTCACTGTCAATTTACACTAAGTAATAGCTAGCTAAATCTATATTTCAAAATCCATCTTAAATATCCATATTCCCATTTGGTTATTCAAACGTATTGCTGCTGAATCAATAGATAGTTGTTACCTCTTTCACGGAGTTACTGGCCTCTTCAGAGTTGAAAGAGCCCTAGAAACAATGATGAGTCAGACTTGTGCTGGCATTTCTTCAACTCATCACACCTTTCACTGCAGTTAGAATGGTTACAACTCTAGGACTACAACTGAAATGCAGTAATATCAAGGTAGTTAGGTAAATGCTGTAACGCAGCGATTATGTCTAGGTAGTTTAAACAATAGCTAGCTAGTTGTCTTTTCCACTATAATTGTATGGCTATTTGGCTAGCTAAGAAGATAACTCGGCTAAGTTAGCTAACAGGCGTTGTTGTGCCAGCCAGTTAGCTAGCTATCTACATCTTGGATTTAATACTCAGGAGTATAGCAAAGAAATAGTTGGTAGCATATTCAGTACCTCTTCACCAGAAAATTCCTCCATTCTCGCCTTCTTAAAATTGAAAGAATTAGCTGCTTTTCCAGTGAAAATCTGCTTGATAAATGTTTGAGATTTCCTGTTTGCCGTCACAGGTGGTTAACGAGTGGAGGAAAGCAGGTCACAGCCCCAAGAAATGAACTGCGGTTCTGTGAACACTGCCACCTAGCGAGCGAGCCTTAAAATAACACAGGATAAAAGAGGACGGCGCATTCCAGCAATCTCGTTGCATTAAAGTGAAAAATGATCAAAGCTTTTACATAAAGTTGTTTTACTAGTAACCAAATCATGAGATGATTGTCACACCAGAACCAAGTTCAAACGGTTTATGAGACGATGAAAATAAAATATCAGAACACACACAAATGTCATATTTCCCTGAAAAACACACAATAAGGTTACATTTAAAGTGCAATTGTGCATTTGGGATATTTCAGTCAGCAATAAATAGTATCCTCACAGTTTATAACACACGACTACATTATAAAAACACGATCAAAACACACTGTGGTTAATTAAAGACATTTTTGTGCACGTTAAATACAAGTATACACATTTATAATACACTTTCGCATATGGGAAGTTTGGGAACTGAATGTCAATAAATAGGTCACTTTGTGAGAAGTTCGCTAGTGTTCAAAGTGGAGTGGTTGTTTGTTGTGTACAGTCAATGTGCATCCTCTTCAAGGGTTTATTGGTTGTTGGCGCTGCCAGTCCAGTTCTCCAACACCCAGTGAGTGACGTTACAGTAGGGTGCAGGTGGTAGAGCGGGCACCTCTACCACCAGGGTCCGAGGGTGCTCTCAGAGGGGGCTGGGCACCACTAGCGCTGGTCTCTGATGGATCTCTGTTCTCCAGCCCTGCAGAGGGACTCTTGGCACTGGCAGGCAGCTCCCCCATGCCGGTTACCTCTGCTGGGGCTTCCGCACTGTCCTCTGTCTGCTTGGCTTTGGAGGAGGACAGGCGTTTGAACAGCAACAGCTGAGGGCAGTAGAGAGGAGAGAACACAGTGAGATCTGACCTACTCAATCACTGACGATCACAGAGCTTTATGAAGTGGTTTCCTGTTGTTTAGCTTATGCCTCTTTGTTCCAATGACTTTCTGTTATACCTTTCTGTTATACCTTTCTGTTATACCTTTCTGTTGGTCCTTTCTGTTATACCCTTCTGTTATACCTTTCTGTTGGTCCTTTCTGTTGGTCCTTTCTGTTATACCTTTCTGTTATACCTTTCTGTTAATACCTTTCTGTTAATACCTTTCTGTTGGTCCTTTCTGTTATACCTTTCTGTTGGTCCTTTCTGTTATACCTTTCTGTTGGTCCTTTCTGTTATACCTTTCTGTTGGTCCTTGGTTGCTTCTTGGGTTTCTCTTCTGTTGTTCGATTCTGCAGCTGAGTGCTGGATGCACAGCTCTCCTCTGTCGGAGCCAAAGGACTGGGCTGACCTGAGTCCTCTGCAACTATACACAACAGACACTTCATGATAATCCATCCACCCTTAGCACAGAAACAGTAAAGCATTAACCACATAAATAGTTCAAGACAAAGTTCACCTGTTTGTCAGACATTTCAGAAAACCTCTTTTATGCTCACCTTTCTGCACACCATCTGGGAGAGTTTCTTCTTTCACACCCTCTGGTCCCTAGAAAGAGGGAATTCTGTTTTAGAAGTTAACAAACATACAGGTCCTAGATCTGTAGATTATGGTCATCTGTAGGGTAGCGTACCTGGAGGGGTTCTGCTGTGGACTGGCTCTGACCCTGTAATGATTGTCCCTCCATGTCCTCAGATTTCTCTTTCTCCTCTGCTTTGTTGTTCTCCTCCTCCTCCTCTTCCTCTTCCTCCTCATCATCCTTATGTCCTTCCCCCTCTTCAGCTCTTAAATCCTGCAAAAAGGGATGAGAGTGAGTGGGGCAGACTGGTTAAAACAAGCGATAGTAAGTTAGGTAACAGATACAACTTAGTCACAGGGGAGAAACTACACTCTGGCGCACACACACACAAGGGAGAGTCAGCACTAAACAGACTTGAGGAAGACTAGAGGTGGGTGCTTCACATTGGATATGGATAGTGGAGTCACAACAGGGAGCTAAGGGATTACAGACAGGGATAAAGGAAGAAAAGGGATCCCACCTGCCACTGGAACAGTTTAATGCAAACAGCACTATGTATTCATGTGTAGAGAATGTGTTCAACACAAATTATATGATATCATACGTGATGGGACTAGTTCTTGACACTGATTTTGATCGTTTTAGAACAACAAATATTTATTTAAACATAAATCAAACTATTCTGTAATATTCATTATATCAAACAAATCATGATAAAGAAAAAGTTGTACAAAATCATTGGAGGGCATGCCTGGAAAATAGTAGCTACTATTAGTAAATTGTCTTTACAGAAGAACAAAGTTGAAAAGGGGATTTAAAAAAAGCATTTTAGCATCAAATCTTAACTGCCATGTAAAATGGTAAAGGACTATACAAGGAGATTGAAAGACAAGGCTGTGGACATTCAGTTGATAAAGTAAAACAAAATGGAAGTTGTGAATAAAAACAGTGAGACAGTAAAGGCAGTTGATATACAGTAAAACAAAATGGAAGTCGTGAATAAAAACAGTGAGACAGTAAAGGCAGTTGATATACAGTAAAACAAAATGGAAGTCATGAATAAAAACAGTGAGACAGTAAAGGCAGTTGATATACAGTAAAACAAAATGGAAGTCATGAATAAAAACAGTGAGACAGTAAAGGCAGTTGATATACAGTAAAACAAAATGGAAGTCATGAATAAAAACAGTAGGAGGCATTAAAATGCTCAATTAAGAGTGTTCCTGAGAGAAGTTGACAGAGCACTGGTTTGGAACAGAACAGATAGGGCTATCATTTGAGATTGAGGTACTGAGGTAAAACATTGTCCCAGAACTCTTCCCCTTTCCCTGACCTCTGTTTGGACCCGTTACCTCTGGACGCAGCATTCTGATGACTCTCCTGGCCTTTATTACCTTTTCTTTTGTCAACCACCTCTTCTTCCTCCTCATGTTTACTCTCCTCCTCCTCCTCCTCTCTGGCTTCATTTTCTTCTTTCTCCTCCTCTTTTCCTTCTTCTTCCTCACCTTCACTCTCCTCCTCCTCTCCAGGATCTTCTTCATCTTCACTCTCCTCCTCCTCTCCAGCTTCTTCCTCATCTTCACTCTCCTCCTCTCCAGGTTTTTCTTCTTCTTTCTCATCATCTTCACTCTCCTCCTCTCCAGCTTCTTCCTCATCTTCACTCTCCTCCTCCTCTCCGGCTTCTTCTTCTTCAGCCTCCTCCTCTTCACTCTTATCCTCTTCTTCCCTCTCCTCTGCAGTACTGCTCTCTTCCTCTCCTGCCTCTGTTCCACTGTCTGCCTCATTCCCATCTTCCTCCTCTACAGATCCTACACTCTCATCCTCTTCCTCACCTTCTTCTTCCTCTTTCTCTCCATCTTCTTCTTCATCCTCCTCTTCATAATTGGATACCTTACTCTTGCTGTCAGTGTCACTATGCGATACTTCCCCACTCTCTCCCTCCCCTTCTTCTTCCTCCTCCTCTCCCACACTCTCTCCCTCTCCTCCCACTGGGCTACTCATCCCGTCACCCTCCTCCTCTTCCTCCAGTCCACTCTCCTCTTTCTCTGCATCCTCTAACTCACTTTCTGCTCCCTGATCTGTTTCAGTCTTACATTGCTCATCTCCTCCCTCGCTCTCCTCCTCTAATTCAGAGATCCCTCCATCCTCCTCCTCTACCTTCACTGTGTCATCATCCTCACTGTTTTCCTCATCTGTCACCTCATCACGGCTCTTGGCCACTTCTTTTCCACCCCCACTTTCTGCCCTCCTCGTTCCAACCCCTCCCTCACTCTCTTCCTCCTCACCCTCACTATCCTGCTTGGCCGGTGTCTGATCGCCGCTGCTCCCTGTCTCGTCTCCACTCTCCTCCCCTCTCCTCTCCTCCTGTCCTCTGTTGTCTGGGGGACCAGAGTAGGACCTGCATTGCTCCTCCTCCACCACCTGATCAGAGCTCCCCGGGGCGGGGATGAGGTTGATGCGGACTGCTGTTCTCTTGCCTCCTGGTTCGGAGGCCATGGATGCAGACGAATGGCTCCAGGAAGATTGGGCGTCCTCAGCACTCTGTCTGCTGAACCTCTGGGCCATGCTCTGACTCCGGACTGACTCACTGTCTGAGGGAGAACCAAACTGTCTGGCTGCCACTAGCCCCACACCTGACCCCAGAGAGGACACTCCGGTCAGTAAGCCGCGCAGCGGTGTCCGTTCAGGTGGTTCAGTCTTTGGTTTGCTCTTTTCTCTTTCTGTGTTTTCATTCGTCGTTTTTTGTGGCACTTCAGACACCAGGTCTGGTTCAGTTGTCTTGTCCACAGGCAGTGCATCAGTTAGCTTAAGGCCTTGTGAATGTCTGCCACTCTTTCTATTTGGTGTCCTCCTAACAGCTACATGTTGACTTCTCACCTTTGTAGATATAGGGTTGACCTCTAAGAGAGTATTTTTGACCTCTGCACTTTGACCTTTGGCTGCGCCCTTTATTTGGATTGCCTTAGAATCCACGACAAATCTCTCCCTCACTTTTCTCTCAACTGCTAACAGTTGTTTTTTCTGTGCGGACGGACAGGGTTTGGACTTGGCCTTGCTAATGTCCCCTATGCTGGAGGGCTTGGCAGGGCCAGCCTTCGGCTCAGCAGGCTTTATCGCCTCCAGAGCCACAACGAGGTTCTCCTTGCCACTGCCTTTGCCCTGGGCAGCCCTGTGGCGCGGTCTCTTCTCTACCACCAGAGACCTGTCACTGGAGCTCCTCAGCAGCTCTGTGGGCAGTGCCCCCCGCGGGGTGGGATCCACCCTCCTATGGGTACAGAGTTCTGGCTGTTCCCCAGCCTTACCATGCCCTTTCACAAGCTTACCCTTCCTCTATCACCAGCGCCAGGAAGCAGAGGATGAAGAAAATATGAAAGAGTTAGAGGAAAATAGTAAACATGCAGAGAAAACAGAGTGAAGAACTCAATAGAGCTCAACGCTGAAAGAAAAACACAGACAGATGGTAGATGGTCACTGTAAATGATACAGGGAAGCAGAATGGCTAGCGTGGCGTAAATTAAAGTGTATGCCCTGAGTTCCTCAGTCAGACTGTCCCTTGTTCAGGAAGACATATTGATAGTGCTGAGTAATTTTGCAAGGAGCTTGCTGGTCGGTGCGCAGAAGCTGCTTGATCATAATAAGAAAAATCCTTAGTTGACAGTTATGCTGTGTGTGTGTGTCTTACCTTCTGTACAGGGGATAACGTCAACGTCTTGTCACTGGGGTCCATTTTCATCACATGAGTCTGCCACAAAGAAGAGATTTTTGTTCAGAACTTTTGTGATAACTTCTGTATGAAAGCGCCACAGAATGTACACGACAGAATTGGGTCAGAGTTGGTGACTCACCATGTTGAGGAAGTCCGTGGTGTCTCCCAGATCTTTAACACTCTCGTTGTCCATCATGTTCTCCACAGCGCTGCTGTCTCCCTCATCTCTTCCCTTCTCAGCTGACCTCTTTTCTGCCATCAACAAAATATCACAAGAATCTTTTGACTTCTTAAAAAGGAATATATAGGCTCAAGAAAAGTTAGGAGAAATGTGAACAGTTGCATTGTGATGTGTTAATGAAAAAGGGACCATGCTAGCTGTTGAAAATGCAATGCTTCACCAAGGAATATGCGTGTTTTCTAAATAGTTCAACATTCAAAACAGATATGCCTGCAATGTAATGTAATGCAATGTAGTTCAGTGTAGATACCCTTCTTGTTAGACTCAGTGCTCCTGTGTTGGTGAATGCCGTTGTGCACCTTTCTGTTGATTAGCTCCTTGGGGGGCAGGCTGGAGGGGATGGTCTGGCTGGACACGGGCAGGGGTGCAGAGGTATTGAGGTGTCCGGACATCAGGGGGGGCAGGGTCCGGAACATGAGCCCAAACTGCTCCGGGGAACGCTCCTGAAACACAGAACACAGGGTTAGTTAGCTGTGTTTGCTTAGCTAGCTTACTTATATCCACTACCTGTTAGGCCCATAATTAGGCTCCATGTAGTTACTTATATTCACTACCTGTTAGGCTCATGATTAGGCTCCATGTTGTTACTTATATTCACTACCTGTTAGGCTCATAATTAGGCTCCATGTTGTTACTTATCTCCACTACCTGTTAGGCCCATGATTAGGCTCCATGTTGTTATTTATCTCCACTACCTGTTAGGCCCATAATTAGGCTCCATGTTGTTACTTATATTCACTACCTGTTAGGCTCATGATTAGGCTCCATGTTGTTATTTATCTCCACTACCTGTTAGGCTCATGATTAGGCTCCATGTTGTTACTTATATTCACTACCTGTTAGGCTCATGATTAGGCTCCATGTTGTTACTTATATTCACTACCTGTTAGGCTCATGATTAGGCTCCATGTTGTTACTTATCTCCACTACCTGTTAGGCCCATAATTAGGCTCCATGTTGTTATTTATCTCCACTACCTGTTAGGCTCCATGTTGTTACTTATATTCACTACCTGTTAGGCTCATGATTAGGCTCCATGTTGTTACTTATATTCACTACCTGTTAGGCCCATAATTAGGCTCCATGTAGTTACTTATATTCACTACCTGTTAGGCTCATGATTAGGCTCCATGTTGTTACTTATATTCACTACCTGTTAGGCCCATAATTAGGCTCCATGTAGTTACTTATATTCACTACCTGTTAGGCTCATGATTAGGCTCCATGTTGTTACTTATATTCACTACCTGTTAGGCTCATGATTAGGCTCCATGTTGTTACTTATATTCACTACCTGTTAGGCTCATGATTAGGCTCCATGTTGTTACTTATATTCACTACCTGTTAGGCTCATGATTAGGCTCCATGTTGTTACTTATATTCACTACCTGTTAGGCTCATGATTAGGCTCCATGTTGTTACTTATATTCACTACCTGTTAGGCTCATGATTAGGCTCCATGTTGTTACTTATATTCACTACCTGTTAGGCTCATGATTAGGCTCCATGTTGTTACTTATATTCACTACCTGTTAGGCTCATGATTAGGCTCCATGTTGTTACTTATATTCACTACCTGTTAGGCTCATGATTAGGCTCCATGTTGTTATTTATCTCCACTACCTGTTAGGCTCATGATTAGGCTCCATGTTGTTACTTATATTCACTACCTGTTAGGCTCATGATTAGGCTCCATGTTGTTACTTATATTCACTACCTGTTAGGCTCATGATTAGGCTCCATGTTGTTACTTATATTCACTACCTGTTAGGCTCATGATTAGGCTCCATGTTGTTATTTATCTCCACTACCTGTTAGGCTCATGATTAGGCTCCATGTTGTTACTTATATTCACTACCTGTTAGGCCCATGATTAGGCTCCATGTTGTTACTCATCTCCACTACCTGTTAGGCTCATGATTAGGCTCCATGTTGTTACTTATATTCACTACCTGTTAGGCTCATGATTAGGCTCCATGTTGTTACTTATATTCACTACCTGTTAGGCCCATGATTAGGCTCCATGTTGTTACTTATATTCACTACCTGTTAGGCTCATGATTAGGCTCCATGTTGTTACTTATCTCCACTACCTGTTAGGCCCATAATTAGGCTCCATGTAGTTACTTATATTCACTACCTGTTAGGCTCATGATTAGGCTCCATGTTGTTACTTATCTCCACTACCTGTTAGGCCCATGATTAGGCTCCATGTTGTTACTCATCTCCACTACCTGTTAGGCTCATGATTAGGCTCCATGTTGTTACTTATATTCACTACCTGTTAGGCTCATGATTAGGCTCCATGTTGTTACTTATATTCACTACCTGTTAGGCTCATGATTAGGCTCCATGTTGTTATTTATCTCCACTACCTGTTAGGCTCATGATTAGGCTCCATGTTGTTACTTATATTCACTACCTGTTAGGCCCATGATTAGGCTCCATGTTGTTACTCATCTCCACTACCTGTTAGGCTCATGATTAGGCTCCATGTTGTTATTTATCTCCACTACCTGTTAGGCTCATGATTAGGCTCCATGTTGTTACTTATATTCACTACCTGTTAAGTCCATAATTAGGCTCCATGTTGTTACTCATCTCCACTACCTGTTAGGCCCATGATTAGGCTCCTTGTTGACAGTGCTAAAAGGTGGAGGATGTCTAGTTAGGGATCTCCTTAGAGAACCAGGCCGCTAACATTAAAACAAACACTGACTCAATAGTTTCAGACAACTATCTGAGGAACTAGACCGCAACATCCCAGGGACATGTGGTGGTTCAGGGACTGGATGTTGAAACTCCCAACACTCCCACTTTTACATGTGTTGACCCCCAGGCCAGTACCCAATACACACCCTCTCTCTCCTCCTGACCCGGGCAGAGAGGCTACTGTTCAGGGTAGCAGGGGTGGAGGTGATGGTGTCCACTAAGAGCTCTGTGTAGGACTTCTCCAGGTAGTCCTCTGTGACATCATTCTCCTCCAGAGTCACTTCCTGACAGCTCTTGTCTCTGGGCTTGGCTAGAACCAGCATGTGGCAACCTCCGCATGTCACCTGGAACAAAGACTAAATGTAATTGACCTGAATCTTGCACTAGACAAAATTATATGAGAAGACTGGATGTCCAACTATCGTCACTTTTTTATGCTTTCAGGAAAAAAACTAAACTTGAGATAAATGTGCAGAACTTTAAATTTAGCATCAGCCATGCTATGATGTCATAGTGAAATTCTCAAATTATAATTCAGCAATCAGTTGAAAACATGAGGTACAGTTGAAGTCGGAAGTTTACATACACTTAGGTTGGAGTCATTAAAACTAGTTTTTCAACCACTCCACAAATTTCTTGTTAACCAAACTATAGTTTTGGCAAGTCGGTTAGGACATCTACTTTGTGCATGACACAAGTCATTTTTCCAACAATTGTTTACAGACAGATTATTTGACGTAATAATTTACTGTATCACAATTCCAGTGGGTCAGAAGTTTACATACACTAAGTTGACTGTCTTTAAACAGCTTGGAAAAAAGCTGAAAATTATGTCATGGCTTTAGAAGCTTCTGATAGGCTAATTGACGTCATGTGTGTCATTTGGAGGTGTACCTATGGATGTATTTCAAGGCCTACCTTCAAACTCAGTGCCTCTTTGCTTGACATCATGAGAAAATTAAAAGAAATCAGCCAAGACCTCATAAAAAACATTGTAGACCTCCACAAGTCTGGTTCATCCTTGGGAGCAATTTCCAAATGCCTGAAGGTACCACGTTCATCTGTACACACAATAGTACGCAAGTGTAAACACCATGGGACCACGTAGCCGTCATATCACTCAGGAAGGAGACACGTTCGGTCTCCTAGAGATTAACGTACTTTGGTGTGAAAAGTGCAAATCAATCCCAGAACAACAGCAAAGGACCTTGTGAAGATCCTGGAGGAAACAGGTACAAAAGTATCCACAGTAAAACGAGTCCTATATCGACATAACCTGAAAAGCGGCTCCGCAAAGAAGAAATCACTGTTCAAAAACCGCCATAAAAAAGCCAGACTACGGTTTGCTACTGCACATGGGGACAAAGATCGTACTTTTTGGAGAAATGTCCTCTGGTCTGATGAAACAAAAATAGAACTGTTTGGCCATAATCACCATTGTTATGTTTGTAGGAAAAAGGGGGAGGCTTGCAAGCCGAAGAACACCATCCCAACCGTGAAGCACGGGAGTGGCAGCATCATGTTGTGGGGGTGCTTTGCTGCAGGAGGGACTGGTGCTATTCACAAAATAGATGGCATCATGAGGTAGGAAAATTATGTAGATATATTGAAGCAACATCTCAAGACATCAGTCAGGAAGTTAAAGCTTGGTCGCAAATGCGTCTTCCAAATGGACAATGACCCCAAGCATACTTCCAAAGTTGTGGCAAAATGGCTTAAGGACAACAAAGTCAAGGTATTGGAGTGGCCATCACAAAGCCCTGACCTCAATCCTATAGAAAATTTGTGGGCAGAACTGAAAAAGCGTGTGCAAGCAAGGAGGCCTACAAACCTGACTCAGTTACACTAGCTCTGTCAGGAGGAATGTGCCAAAATTCACCCAACTTATTGTGGAAAGCTTGTGGAAGGCTACCCGAAACATTTGGCCCAAGTTAAACAATTTAAAGGCAATGATACCAAATACTAATTGAGTGTATGTAAACTTCTGACCCACTGGATGAAAAAATAACAGCTGAAATAAATCACTCTCTATTATTCTGACATTTCACATTCTTAAAATAAAGTGGTGATCGTAAGACAGTGAATTTTTACTCTGATTAAATGTCAGGAATTGTGAAAAACTACGTTTAAATGTATTTGGCTAAGGTGTATGTAAACTTCCGACTTCAACTGTACATACCGCTTGGACGTTGTACTTGAGGAAACGTGGACAGAGAGTGGGCTTGAATTGATTGGTGAAGTTCTCCTCTCCCAGACCCAGCTTCCCATGTCTCCCGTCCCCAAAGGTATAGAGAAGACCATTGTCTGAAACAATGAGAACTACATGTCAGCCAACTTAATAGACGCAAGCAATGTTATCATGGCAAATGGCAATGGAGGTTATTCATAAAATGCTAGCACCACTGTTGTATAAAAGTTTTCTGAATTATAACTGTTTTGGGGTGAAAATTGTGTCCGCTAGGCCTGTTTACCTGTGATGACAGCAGTGTGGTTCTCCCCACACATCACCTGTCGTACTCGGCCCTTCCTGAAGTGATCCACCGCTCTGGGCAGCCTCGCCTCAAAGATGAAGGTCCCCTGGCCCAGCTGACCAAACTGACCCAGGCCAAAGGTGTACAGGTCGTCCTCTAGAGTCAAATCAAACACAGCGCTACATGGTTAACCCACTATCTCCTGATGCTTTGTGCCATAGAGAAAAACCCCAGACAGTTTCATTACGCATATAAAACAAAGTAGTACACAACCACAAACAGGTACAACAAAATCATACAACAATGTGCATTTAGACTTTACACGACCTAACTTCACTATTTGGATAAATACGAGCATTTTAAGAACACTTTCAAAGTGGGACATAAACTTGTTCATGGGACATGCTGAAAGCCACAGCCTTGTGAGAGTCAACTGTCCACTGGTTGACACCAAGCTGCCTACCTGTCACAGCCACGGTGTGCCCGCCTCCACATGCCACCTGGGTCACCTGGTCTGTGATGCCCTTCACCAGCTGGGGCACGCGGTGTCCATCCAGCTGACCCGTGGCCAGGCCCAGTTTGCCGCTGTCGCGCTCCCCAAATGTGTACAGGCCCCCGTCAACTGTGACAAAAGAGATTCCCTGTTGATTAATTGCATTAACATATTTACCTATTTTATATCTAGACATTATTCTACCAACCCAAGAAAAATGACATGTTCATACACAATGGGGTAACTCCCTATTCCTACAAAGTTGTGGAATCATGTGACCTGCCACGCTGACAGTGCTGAAGTAGGCTATGCCATTGTCCTCTCACCAGTGACGAAGGCAGAGTGGTAGTACCCACAGGACACCCAGGCCACTGGCCGACCCACAGTGACCTCCTGGGGGGTCAGGGCACTGCTCTCCTTCCCCAGGCCGATCTGACCCTCAGTGTTGTCACCCCACATGAACAGCGTCCCACTCTCTAGAACAAGGACATCATCACAGTGATTATTTCCAGCAAAAACAAGGTGAGGAGGAGCAACAGAAATATAGACAGTTGAAAGTAAATTAGTGCAACTCTGGCCCATGAAGTAAAAATGTAAGTCATCAATATGAACCAGAAGACACTCATAGTTGTAACTCAGAGGTTGTGACTTATAACGGGAGAGTCTTACCCGTGAGGGCAGCAGAGGTGTTGGAGCCGGCAGCAAGCATTTTGATTGGTCCATGTGAACTGAAGAAGTCCACCAATTGGAAGGCTGTCCTCTCCTCACAGTCTCCCAGACCTAGCTGACCTTCGTTGTTTCCACCGGTAGAGTACACGTTTCCCCGAGCTGTGGACAGGACATATACATGAATCAGTCTCAGTTCTACTACAACAAGGATTATAATATAAAACATTAAAAGGCAAAACTTCACTATCCTGTGTTTATTATTTATATATCACATACACCACACACACACACGGTCAAATGTTTTACACCTATGCATTCAAGGGTTTTACTTTATTTTTTACTATTTTCTACATTGCAAAATAATAGTGAAGACATCAAAACTATGAAATAACACATGGAATCATGTAGTAACAAAAAATGTGTTAAAGATTTTTTTTTTTGATTCTTCAAAGTAGCCACCCTTTGCCTTGATGACAGCTTTGCACACTCTTGGCATTCTCTCAACCGGCTTCATCAGGTAGTCACCCGGAATGCATTTCAATTAACAGGTGTGCCTTGTTAAAAGTTAATTTGTGGAATTTATGTCCTTCTTAATGCATTTGAGCCAATCAGTTGTTTTGTGACAAGGTAAGGGTGGTATAGAGAAGATAGCCCTATTTTGTAAAAGACCAAGTCCATATTAAGGCAAGAACAGCTCAAATAAGCAAAGAGAAACGACAGTCCATCATTACTTTAAGACATGAAAGTCAGTCAATACGGAAAATATCAAGAACTTTGGAAGTTACTTCAAGTGCAGTTGCAATGAGTAGGTGTGTCAAAACTTTTGACTGGTACTGTATGTATGTTATGTATGTATGTACACTACCGTTCAAAAGTTTGGGGTCACTTAGAAATGTTCTTGTTTTTGAAAGAAAAGCTAATTTTTTGTCCATTAAAATAACATCAAATTGATCAGAAATACAGTGTAGACATTGTTAATGACTATTGTAGCTGGAAATTGCTTATTTTTTATGGAATATCTACATAGGTGTAAAGAGGCCCATTATCAGCAACCATCACTCCTGTGTTCTAATGGCACGTTGTGTTTGTTAATCCAATTTTATCATTTTAAAAAGGCTAATTGATCATTAGAAAACCCTTTTGCAATTATATTAGCACAGCTGAAAACTGTTGTTATGATTAAAGAAGCAATGAAACTGCCCTTCTTTAAACTAGTTGAGTATCTGGAGCAGCAACATTTGTGGGTTCGATTACAGGCTCAAAATGGCCAGAAACAAAGAACTTTCTTCTGAAACTCGGTAAAAGCTCCTTGCAGGACACAGAGTCAACTTTCACTTAGTAATATGATCATAATTTGGTACATGTCATCATTTATATTGTACCTGTGGTCATAACTGTGTACTTACAAGTGTAAACTATAGTGTGATTTCTTCCACAGGCTGCAAGCCGCACCTTTTCAGACTTCAAAGCTTAGAGAAAGACAAGAATGAGAAAGACACCCATTTTCAGATTGCAATCAGCCACAATAGCAGGCCAACCCTCGCTTTCTCTCCTCTGCTGCCCTCCTGCTCGGGAGATTAGATTTATTATTCCAGATTACAGACCCCTCCAGATTGGGATTACAGCAGTGACAAATCTCTCTTGGTCTCCTGCTACTAGTATACCCATTCACAATTTACAAAACAACAGCATCAATACTTAGTTTAAGCCACAGAAAATCCAACAAATTTTGTGGGGGAAAAACATCATGGGACATTTGATTTCAGTGGCTATATTGTCTGTTGTCGTCCCCCACTCCCTCTTGTCTAGTACACTCAAGGGGAGATAAGCAGCTGTGTATGACAGCAATACAAGAAAGTACTGCTTTTGAACCAAAACAAAGGGAGAGCAATTTAGACCCACCTTTCACACAAGTGGGCTTGTTCACCATGGTCTTTGATCCCAAACCCAGCTGACCCCAGTTGTTACTGCCAAACATGAAAAGCTTGCCATTCTCTGTTGAAAAATAAATAAATAAAACCACTTGAGAAAGCTACAGGAACAGGGACATTAATACTAATAGCAGCTGCAGTTGAGCAGCATTTCATTTGCATAAAAAAATATTTGAAATGTGTGATAGGGTGTGTTAGCAAATTATTTTATCTTATTTCAGATGTTGCATGTTCTTCAGAATTGCAGGCCTATATTCATATGGCTCTGATCACTACTATCAATTTGAAAACGTAATCAGTCACTGACCTGTTATCAATGCTGTGTGCTCATCCCCACAGGCGATTTTCAGAGGTACATCATTTTTCAGCCAAAATTTACTGGGGACGTTATCTGCAAATTTGCTTTTTCCAAAGGTGAAGACTGCTCCCGTTTCTGTTAGAACACAAACAACATCGATCACATCTCAAATAGCTAGCTAGCCGGCTAATAATACACAGTCATGGCTAGATGGGATACAAATTGATGTCAAATTATGCATTTTAGCTCACCCTAACCCAACTTTTTATTTATTTATCTAACTTGGCAAATCACTTAACTACAAATTCTTATTTACAATGAATGCCTACCCCGGCCAAACCCGGACGACACTGGGCCAATTGTGTGCTGCCCTATGGGACTCCCAATCACAGCCGGATGTGATACTGCCTGTCTTTGAACCAGTGACTGTAGTGACGCCTCGTGATGATGCATTGCGTTAGGCCGCTGCACCACCTGGGAGCCCGAAAAGTTCCAATACAGCCATTTAATTTTTTTTATCTCAATATCAAATAATTTCTGGGTGACAATGATGTACCTTAATGTGATTGTTTTCAATTAAAATAGTCAAAAATAAACAAAAATAGTTTGCAAATACTAGCAAATTCTCAAACAATGTTACTAGGACTGTCGGTGTGGTCTGAACGGGGAGGGGAAAACTGAAAACTAGCCTTTATTGGCAGAGGTTTGGAACTCTTTCTTATTGGTCTTTTAACTAATTTACCCCCAAACTCCATCCCACCAAAGCAGGCTGACATTACAGGTGTACTTTTTCAAACAGCTAAAAGGGCATTGTCATAATTTCCACAATTTCACAGTATTATTGCAACCTCAAAGTATGGAAATATATATAAACACTGGGAAATCACGTTGTTGGCTGCACTGGCCCTTTAACCCAATTCTCATAACCTGCTACTAAAAGTCCACTCTGATATAAACTGTATCCCATCTAGTCCAAACAATAATACACCACTAGAAGCTAATTTAGATAGATTACTACCTGTTAACCACATTATCAAAGACACTGATAACTTTTCCCTTTTTCCTGTGACATTATTCTTCGTGACAGACGTAAACAACGGCGCACATGGAGGCTATCCCTTGTTGCCAGCTGTTAGCTAATTTTCACTAGTGTTATCTTGCATGGCTACTTTGCTCATGCGTGATAGTTTATGTTAGCTAGCACACTAGCTAACGTTAGCAAGCGATATATTTCATGTTCATTACGAAACGTTTGCAAACGGGTGAATAATGTTAACTAGCTAACGTTCGCTATATAGCGCGCTATCTTACCAGGTATCTCGTCTTCTGTCTCCCCTGCCATCGTAGTGTCAAATCGGCTTAGCAACTACACTACACAGGGTTAGCTGCTTCTTTGCTTGTTGTGTGTTGTTTTCGTCCGAAACAACCCGGATGTAAACAAAATTTCACCAGTAGCAACCAAGGCTGCGTCTCATTTTGAATCGAGTCGCACCCTCCCTTGTGCCATTTGTTCAGTCCCCCTCGTACATCTGGGGCATCTGTAGAAAGCAAATGGCAGAAATAATGTTTACCTTTTGCTTACATTCATCCAGTGGTCTCAGATCTGAAGGGGAATGAGGCAGGGCAGAGGGAAGGAAGCATTTTTTAAACTGAAAAACAGCCCAGGGATCAACTTCTATTGTGCAGCCATACGTTACGTTCCCTTAGTTAACGAATGGTTGCGTGCAACGTCATCGATTGTGTCATCGACTAACAGATTGCTATAACACTATGATGTGGTAGCTGATATGTTAAATACCTATCCAGGCGTTGTAAGATGTGGCAGCCGTAAGGAACGCCTGGGCAGAGGAACGTGCCGACAGATAGGAGGGTTAGGTAGTTACCGGTATCTTTGGTGCGGTCAGTGCCAGGAGTGTATTCATTAGTCGGATACCGTTTACTCCAAACGTAAAATCAATAGTTTTTATTGGACAAATTCAGTTAGGCCCCTCCCCGTTTCGTTCAAACCGGTTTTGCAACAGACAATCAACTGAATCAACTAATGATACACCTATGGTCAAAGATGGTTTTTAACTCTGTGGCTAGGTTTCCCTTAGTCTGGCTATAACACCTAACTCTCGAAGTCCTCCCGACTTCACAGTTAGCCTGGACGAGGTTAACTGGCCTATTAGACTATGTTTGTGGAGCCTATGCCCCCTTTGGTTGCTAAGATCTTTCCCTTGCAGGTTCACGATAAGTTGCAATCTCAAGCATCTCACATGGAACACCAGCCTGTAAATTCTGTTACCAGTCTGTGAACTCTTTTCACACCTTGTCAGATGATCACATGAACTTTAGTCACTCTCCAAATGGCAATACCTCCTCCGCAGCCAACCGTCTTGCTTTTACATTGAGCAAAATACTTGTGGCTTAATTTGTGGATTAATTTCTTTCCAATAGTTGTACCTCTAATAGTTAAAAAAAATATTAAGTGCAATAAATAGGCGTTTGTCTTTAAACCAGTATTATAATGTTTTTGTAACGACTTTCACATAAAATGCAACACATTTTATTAAATGATTAATTGACTTTGTAACACCTGTTATATACACCCCATAATAATCATTGATCAGGGTTTTCACAGTAACCCGTGAACCCCACCAGACGGCGCATGGAGAGGTCTGAGGCCTGTAGAACCACCTGCAGCTCATTCATTTACGGCCAGTGAGGAGAGAGCGACTGCGCTGTGAAAGACTGCGGGTGGATCAACTGAACCAACGAAGCCCAGTGGAGAATCACAGCAACGCAGCCCCGCTGAAAACTCAGAGCCCCATTTTACTGTAGAATGGCATCAAGAAGAATGGAGACCAAACCAGTGATAACCTGCCTCAAAACGCTCCTTGTCGTCTATTCCTTCGTGTTTTGGGTAAGCAGACATGACAAAGCGATAGTTTATTGTCGTCCTAAATGTCATATGTAGGTAATAATCTAGTTTGTAAACGGTATAATTGAATAGTTTACGTTGATAAAAACGGATGTTGTGCCGTGCGCACAGGCTGCTGCCTTGGAACAAGTGCATGTTTATTAGTGGGCGCGCTGTGTGGACCGTTATCTTTATTATAGGATAGCATTATTATAACGTTTGAGGGTATTTTTTCTTCTATAGGCTAGGAAAAATATTTGTATCAAGTAGGCTATAAATATTGAAACAAATGTTGATTATGTGAAATGTCGTTAATATTTTTTCGCTAATGCTGACGAAGCCATCATTTATTTTTATTTTTTTTACATTTCATTTTCCTGTGATTTTGTAAGTGGACACTAACATTCGCATGCTATTGTAAGAATGTTAAGAATTGTCCAACAGGTAACCTAATCAACATCTGGTCACACTTTATTTGGATAGTCCGGATTTTCCGTCTGTAGATGCTCTACAGATGGTCATGCTATCAACAAACTATCTGTTAAGCAACTGCTTCATAAGGTTACAGTTATGGTTATGTTTAGAATAAGGGTTAGGGGTTAGGCTTAGAATAAGGGTTAGGGGTTAGGCTTAGAATAGGGTTAGGGTTAGGGCTAAGGTTAGGGTTAGTAGATAGTTAGTTGAAATGTTACTGATCGCCTGTAGATAATCTGTAGAGCATCTACAGATGGACTATCCAAATAATGTGATACCCAACATCCTTGCATCAAATAGTGGCAGGTTCTCAAAGTACCATGATGGACACTGTGCACATTAAAGCAAATGCGCAAACTCTCCTGTTGCACCACCCCAATTGGTTGAATTATGTGTGTGAGACAGAGTACTGTTTGGGTGTTATGCCTGTTATTTATTGAGATAGCCTATAATTGTCTCACTGTATTGGATGAATGATCTTATTGCTTTTCAGGAAGGAAAGGGGTAAGTAAGTTACCCAGTTTGTAATCAAAGGCCAGTAGTCTACAGCTATTTTAGCACAGGGCTGGGCATCCCCTCTCTCTGCATTTACATACATGGGTCCATATGGAATATATGCTTGTGACGGATGAGAGTAGGCGTGGCTCAGTCAGTCCCATAGGTTAGTGGGGCTGGAGTCCCTTACACAAGGCATAGCAGCAGTGGTGGAAAAAGTACGCAATTGTCATACTTGAGTAAAAGTAAAGATACCCTAATAGAAAATGTCTCAAGTAAAGTGAAAGTCACTCAGTAAAAATATACTTTAGTATTAAAAGTAAATGGAATTGCTCAAACTTAAGTATCAAAAGTAAAAGTATAAACCATTTCAAATTCCTTATTTTAAGTAAACCAGACTGATAGCCAGGGGCACACTCCAACACTCAGACATAATCTACAAATTAGGCATTTGTGTTTAGTGAGTCCACCAGATCAGAGGCGGTAGGGATGACCAGGGATGTTCTCTTGATAAGTGTGTGAATTGGAGCATTTTCCTGTCAAAATAAGTTATTTTGGGTGTCGGAAAATGTATGGAGTAAAAAGTACATTATTTTCTTTAGGAATGTAGTGAAGTAAAAGTAAAAGTTGGCAAAAATATAAATAGTAAAGTAAAGTACAGATACCCCAAACGACTTAAGTAGTACTTTAAAGTATTTTTACTTAAGTACTTTACACCACTGCATAGCATGGATGAGCTACCTCAACGAGCTCCTAAGTGGCGCAGCGGTCTTATGCACTGCATCTCAGTGCTAGAGGCGTCACTACAAACCAGGGTTTGATCCCAGGCTGTATTACAACCGGCCGTGATCGGGAGTCCCACAGGGCGGCGCACAAATTGGCCCAGCATCGTCAGGGTTAGGGGAGGGTTTGCCCGGGGGGGGCTTTACAAGTAGGCCGTTATTGTAAATAATATATTTTTTTTTTAACTGACTTGCCTAGTTAAATAAATTCCTAGTTAAATAATGGTTAAATTTAAAAAAGGTGCTACCGTACTTATTGGAGCATCAGTAAGGCAGTTAGGCAGAACCCACACCTCCCATCAGCAAACACATATTTCCAGCTCTAATCTCATCCATCCATCCATCCATCCATCCCATCTATTATGTCTGTGACCCACATACAATGTCTACACTGTATTTCTGATCAATTTTATGTTATTTTAATGGACAAAAAATGTGCTTTTGTTTCAAAACAAGGACATTTCTAAGTGACCCCAAACTTTTGAACGGAAGTGAATATTCATACTTGGGTTATCACTTTTCAACAGAAAAAGATAAAAAATCACTGGAGGATGTCTTTAAGGAGTACATCGACTACAGGGCATTACCACTTAGACTGTGATTGAACAGAAAGACCCACTCCAATGAGATAAATTGTTCAGATTATATGTAGTGGACCGGTATTGTGTTCACTCTGGGATGCAACATTACAATACAAGAATGTGGAGGGAGTCGGATACAAATAAAATTGGCTCGTTCATCATGACACAATAGGACCAGTAATCGTAGTTCTGATCACATTTTCTCCCCATTTAATTTTGACATGTTATTCTCTGTGTTTATTGGCTTCTTGAAGTTGGGTTGGGCTTTGGAGGGATGTTTGATGTTATAGGTCCTATGCACAGCGCAACAGCAACAACCTACGTTTCTTATTGAATATTATAAACCGGGTGGTTTGAGCCCTGAATGCTGATTGTCTGAAAGACTGTAAACCACGGGTATGACAAAAAAGTAAATTTTACTGTTCTAAATAACTTGGTAACCAGTTTATAATAGCAATAAGGCACCTCTGGGGTTTGTGGTATATGGCCAATATACCACGGCTAACGGCTGTATCCAGAACAGCCCTTACCCGTGGTATAATGGCCATATAACACACCCCGTTGTGCCTTATTGCTTAAACAGCCAAACCAGACCCACCAACCTTGACCCATCCACCCAGCCAGCCACCCTGACTCATCCGCCCTGACCCATCCACCCTGACCCACCCACCCACCTTGACCCACCCTGACCCACCCACCCTGACCGATCCGCCCTGACCCACCTGCCCTGATCCATCCGCCCTGACCCATTCGCCTTGATCCACCCACCCTGACCCATCCACCCTGGCCCGCCCACCCTGACACGCACCCACTCACTCTGACCCATCCACCCAGCCAGCCAGCCACCCGCTGCAGCTATACTTGTATTAAAATGGACCCATTCCTTCTCCAACAAGCAGACTCCATTGATGTTGACCAGAGGGCCACTTAGACAAAGAAAGCCATATGGCCTGCTTAACTAAACATATTAGAGGCTGTTTTCCTCCCTAGCCAGACAGACAGATGTACCAGGATGGACTGCAGAGAGAGATAGATAAACAGAGACAGGAGGAGACAGGATGAGACAGAGTGCCACTGCTCTGCTGTCTTACTTGTTTTGAGAGCTTGGCAGGGGGAGGTTGTTTGAGAGCTTACCAGGGGGAGGTTGTTTGAGAGCTTGGCAGGGGGAGGTTGTTTGAGGCCAGCTCAGCTGTCATTCTGCTCTGGGTGCCTACTCTTTTTGTCTCTAACTTCTATGCCAAGAGCTCCAACTCCAACAATGGCTACACTCTTAGAAAACAAGTGTTCCAAAGGCGTTATGTGGCTGTCCCCATCTGAGAACCCTTTTTGGTTCCAGGTAGAACCCATTTTGGTTCCAGGTAGAACTATTTTGGGTTCCATGTAGAACCCTCTGTGGAAAGGGTTCTACATGGAACCTACAATTGTTCTACCTGGAACCAAAAGGGGTTCATCAAAAGGTTCTACTATGGGGACAACCTAATAACCTTTTAGGTTATAGATAACACATTTATTTCTTAGACTGTACCTAGAGCCTGGCTATCAATCTGTTGTTTACTGCTGTTGCCTGGACCAGTACCAGAAAGGTTCTTTGCATGATTACTGTGAGAGTATCTGACAAATTTGGCATAATTACTCAGCACTTCTCACTCCGTTTGTCACATTGTGGTAAACCAAGGGCTTAGCATTGTGTAACGTATATGCCGGGAGTCAGCAAAATAGTGAAGAAGGTGATTTTAATAAAGAACCGAAGCAAATGAACAATCATGACACAATAGGACCAGTAATCGTAGTTCTGATCACATTTTCTCCCCATTCAATTTTGACATGTTATTCTCTGTGTTTATTGGCTTCTTGAAGTACATAACGTGAGAGAAAACAATAACACCTAGTGACTGAAGACAACTGAGGGATAAATAAAGGGGGAGTAATCAAGGAGAAAACTATCAGCAGGTGTGTGCAATGTGGGTTGCCAGGACCGGTGGTTAGTAGACCAGCGACGTCGAGCGCCGGAGGGAGGGCGTGACACATTGTTAGATTTACTACTGTTATTTTGGAGAAATATCGTTTTGGGTACAAGACTGTCAGTGTCAAGACAACAACTAACTTTTATTTTGAAATGCTGCTCTCTAACATGGTAGCTGGTAGGGTCAGGCTGTTAAAGGCATCATTTAGTTTCAGGCTGCCTGTCATTTCCTCAATTAAAATTTCTGCGGGGACTGAAGATTGACCTAGTTGTCGTTAGGTTTGAGTTGTAAATGTACACCGTCACCATTGGCCAGACTTATTTTTATGGGTTGGTTTTCAACTTGTACACTCTTAGAAAAAAAAGGTGCTATCTAGAGCCAAAATGGGTTCTTCGGCTGTCCCCATAAGAGAACCCTTGGAAGAACTCATTTTGGTTCCAGGTAGAACCCTTTTGGGTTCCATGTAGAACTATTTCCACAGAGGGTTCTACATGGAACCAAAAAGAGTTCTCCCTGGATCCAAAAAGGGTTCTTCTCTGGGGACAGCCGCAAAGCCCGTATGGAACCTTTCTTTCCAAGAGTGTAAGATGGTCTGATTTTATGGATAACATTTACGTTTTCAAGTCCACTCAGGCCATACCCTTTTGCAGAGTTTCTCACCTTCATATACACGTTTTCTATGAACTGTAGCTTGAAGGTAGCTTGAAGACTGTGCGTATATTTGCTGAAACAAGCCTACAGATGCAGTATATTGATAGACAATCCCATAGCCTCTTGGTATTAGGCTTCTCTGTGTAGTAGGAACGGCATCTTGTTCAGTAGGCTAAGAACAGACAGACTCCCTAAGACTTGGCCTAATTCATGCTGTGGAGGCATATTATTAATGCCCAGATGGGAATAAGAAGCATAATGTATTGTGTGTTTTGTGTTCCCTCTGTACCAGGCTTTTGTTGGAGCTTATTCCTCTGAGAATGTGATTGTGCGTCTTATTGTACAGCATTTAAATGGCTGTGCTTAGCTAAAGTTATTTCTAAATAATCATAGGAAATTGGCTAGGCTGCCAACTGAGCAAAGACATCAGATCAAAATTCAATTTTGGCTCATATATCATTGTCAACAAACGTAAATTAAACTTCAAATAAATACTTTTTTTTTTTTTTAAACCTAATGTTGATTCTGTGTTAAAATATGGGTTAAAATGTCATCAAGAGAAGTTGAAATAACAAGGAGTTAAAACCTTTACCCATCTACTTCAGCCAGCTAGAAGGATGGTTAACAGAGACAAACAGTTGTACTGCACCAGCCCAGCACACATCTCCCAGGCAACCATATCAGTAGTCGCCTCCTTGTCCACTCTGTTAGCGCTGTTTATACAGATGTGGGATCTTCATTTGAGCCAGTTTGTTACACCAGGAAAATAATCCTGCAGCAACAGGACATGTGAATTATTATGTGGATTATAATTCATGGAAATTCTTGTAGGGGTTAATACATTTTTTCGTAAGGCAAAAGTGGAAATTACAAACTTCAGAAGCCTTTTTAAACCTGAAATTCACTACAAGAAAGGTGTCCTCAACAGGTTAATCAAATTAAGATCCTACATGTATCTGTTTCTCAGTATTCATTAAAAATCCCCCCCAACACTATCATCATCTCCACCGTCTGGTGGACTCCCTCCTCAGACCGACATTAGCCTAGCTAGCTCACCTCTGTCTGAATCCCATTACTGAAGGCCTCAAGAGGAAGAGGAAGCAACCTCTGGTCTCCAGGCTGAAAGCTAGGCTGTAGAAGCTCCAGCGGAAGCTTACAATGTGCAAGGCTTAGCCGTGGCTGTGTTAGCGAACGGGTAATGCATTTAAATCTGCCTGATAGGAGCTGCCTGGATCTGATCTGGATCTGGCCTGTCACCGCTTAGTTACATTGGTTGCTTGGCGACAGCATTTACACTGGTCCAAAGGTCACTTATTTTCTTCTCAGAAAGGGAAAACAACGTAAATGGGGCAATCTGCAGTTGCAACATAATTTTTTTTAACTCATAAATTAATGATATGTACCCATTGATTCGTGAAGAATATAACTTATAAAAGCCTCATGAGGTTTGTTCAACTGTCGTACCCCATCATAACCCACAATATAACCTTGTTTTACTCCAATGTTTGTAAACAAAGTAAATGTAAACAAACATTGTAAAGCCTCAAAACATGGTTAAAATTATACTTTTGATATTAGTTATTTTGCATACATAGCTCTGTCTATTAATTTGAGAGTGGTTACATTTCTCCAGCACCACCCCCAGCTTTTTACCGAAACAGTGGCGGGGAACACACTTTGTTATTGTTTCAACTGCGGATTGCCCCTTTAAAGGGTAAAACACAAAGAGAGTGAAGGTTACAGGGGAATTGAATGAATAAGATCTCGCCTCCCTTGCAGAAGAGATGATTAATAAAAGAACCTAAGGACTACAGTAGCACTACACAAGAGACTGAAGAAAGTAAGGGATTTAGAGTGATGAACTTCTGGTCTCGGTGCATATAGATCTCTCCGGGCAGCCGGGAAACTGCCCATCACTGAGGCAGCTAGAAAATATCTCATTAAGAACTTCCCTTCAGACTTCCAACCGAGTGGGGTTCAAAGGTGAAATAGACACAGAGGTCATCCAGTGCTGGCCATCCATCCAATTAGTCTGTGATTGAGGAATTCCAAGGTGTCTGAAAATTCCAGTAATTGTGTGGTGTGTTAGATTTAGAACCAATAGACGTTGAACAAACAGTGTCTCTCTCTTAGTCAGGGCTTTACATGTTGCCGGTAATGAAATATGGCCTAAAATTAGCCTGCAGCCAGGGAGGAGGTGCTGAATGCTTTGGATTTACTTTGATCGCTCTCCATAATTCCCTATGTGTGAGTGAACACAGTAGAGTGAGTAGGCAGCTGTTAGCATCTCAGCTATGTTCAGCACGTGGTGATTTGGACGCTCACCCAACAAACGCATTCTCAATGGCGAGGTCATTTGACTCTTTCACAGCACTACCCATTGTCATTATGGGAAATGTGTAGTTTAACAGTTCGCTTGTCACAAATCAACACTCTGGATGAGCATTATATTGTAGACTAGTGATCACCTGTATAGATTCAGCTGTAGACTTACTGACAATATACACTGCAGTGTTGTTATAGCATATGTCCTTCATTGTTGACGATTTAAAGCCATATATCCAAATCTGTATTGCTTTGAAAGCAGACCTTTAAACCTCTTGCACCTGGCATTTAATCCTTTGTTTTGCCTCTTTATCTTATAAAACATAATGTGTTCCTTGTAGTAGATACACTATATTTGCATGAATTTAGATCCATTTCAGAGATTGGGTTTGTCACGATCGTCTTGATGAGGAAGAGTGGACCAAGGCGCAGCGTGATACGAATACATCTTTTTATTAGTGAAGATGAAACACGAAACGAAACACTTTGACAAACTAACAAAAAACGACCGTGAAGCTACAAACGAAAGTGCACACACAAGCTACTAACGTTAGACATAGACAATTACCCACAACAGCCTAATGCCTATGGCTGCCTTAAATATGGCTCCTAATCAGAGACAATGAAAGACAGCTGTCTCTGATTGAGAACCACTCAGGCAACCATAGACATACCTAGACACCTACACTGAACACAACCCAAGATCCTGGCTGGCTGGCGGCTCTGGCTGGTCATGGCTGGCTGGCGGCTCTGGCTGGTCATGGCTGGCGGGCGGCTCTGGCTGCTCCTGGCTGGCGGGCGGCTCTGGCTGCTCCTGGCTGGCGGGCGGCTCTGGCTGCTCCTGGCTGGCGGGCGGCTCTGGCTGCTCCTGGCTGGCGGGCGGCTCTGGCTGCTCCTGGCTGGCGGGCGGCTCTGGCTGCTCCTGTCTGGCGGGCGGCTCTGGCTGCTCCTGTCTGGCGGGCGGCTCTGGCTGCTCCTGTCTGGCGGGCGGCTCTGGCTGCTCCTGTCTGGCGGGCGGCTCTGGCTGCTCCTGTCTGGCGGACGGCTCTGGCTGCGCCTGTCTGGCGGACGGCTCTGGCTGCTCCTGTCTGGCGGACGGCTCTGGCTGCTCCTGTCTGGCGGACGGCTCTGGCTGCTCCTGTCTGGCGGGCGGCTCCTGACTGACGGACGGCTCTAGCGGCTCAGGACAGACGGGCGGCTTTGAAGGCTCAGGACAGACGGGCGGCTTTGAAGGCTCAGGACAGACGGGCAGTTCAGGCGGCTCTGGGCAGACGGGCAGCGCAGGCGGCGCTTGGCAGACGGGCAGCGCAGGCGGCGTTGGGCAGGCGGGCAGTGCAGGCGACGCTGGGCAGACGGACAGCGCAGACGGCTCTGGGCAGGCAGGTAGCTCAGATAGCGCTGGGCAGACGGCAGACTCTGGCCGGCTGAGGCGCACAGTAGGCCTGGTGCGTGGTACCGGAACTGGAGGTACCGGGCTAAGGACACGCACCTCAAGGCTAGTGCGGGGAGCAGCAACAGGACGCACAGGACTCTGGAGATGCACAGGAGGCTTGGTGCGTGGTGCCGGAACTGGTGGTACCGGGCTGGAGACACGCACCATAGGGCGAGTGCGTGGAGGAGGAACAGGGCTCTGGAGACACACTGGAAGCCTGGTGCGTGGTGTTGGCACTGGTGGTACTGGGCTGGGGCGGGGAGGTGGCGCCGGATATACCGGACCGTGCAGGCGTACTGGCTCCCTTGAGCACTGAGCCTGCCCAACCTTCCCTGGTTGAATGATCCCCGTAGCCCGACCAGTGCGGGGAGGTGGAATAACCCGCACTGGGCTGTGTTGTCGAACCGGGGACACCATGCGTAAGGCTGGTGCCATGTATGCCGGCCCGAGGAGACGCACTGGAGACCAGACGCGTTGAGCCGGCTTCATGGCACCTGGCTCAATGCCCAATCTAGCCCGGCCGATACGAGGAGCTGGTATGTACCGCACCGGGCTATGCACCCGTACAGGAGACACCATGCGCTCTACCGCATAACACGGTGTCTGCCCGTACTCTCGCACTCCACGGTAAGCACAGGGAGTTGGCGCAGGTCTCCTACCTGACTTCGCCACACTCCGTTGTAGCCCCCCCCCCCCCCCCCAATAAATTTTTGGGTTTGACTCGCGGGCTTCCAGCCTCGCTTCCGTGCTGCCTCCTCATATCGCCTCCTCTCGGCTTTAGCTGCCTCCAGCTCTTCACGAGGGAGGTGATATTCTCCCGGTTGTGCCCAAGGTCCCTTACCATCCAGTATCTCCTCCCAAGTCCAATAATCCTGTATGCGCTGCTCCTGCTTATCACGCTGCTTGGTCCTGGTATGGTGGGTAATTCTGTCACGATCGTCTTGATGAGGAAGAGTGGACCAAGGCGCAGCGTGATACGAATACATCTTTTTATTAGTGAAGATGAAACACGAAACGAAAACACTTTGACAAACTAACAAAAACAACAAACGACCGTGAAGCTACAAACGAAAGTGCACACACAAGCTACTAACGTTAGACATAGACAATTACCCACAACAGCCTAATGCCTATGGCTGCCTTAAATATGGCTCCCAATCAGAGACAATGAAAGACAGCTGTCTCTGATTGAGAACCACTCAGGCAACCATAGACATACCTAGACACCTACACTGAACACAACCCCATAAACTCTACAAAACCCCCTATACAATACAACCACCCAAGACGAGACAAATACACACAAACATCCCCCCCTGTCACACCCTGACCTAACTAAAATAATACAGAAAACAAAGATAACTAAGGCCAGGGCGTGACAGGGTTGTTTTTTGTCATACTCAACCAACTCCCAGAACTAGCCTCTAAGGCAACCTCAGAAGGCCGTAGCTAATGTATGGCTGTGTGAGGTTAGGCAAGTGGCCGGCCAGGGGCAAGGCTAGCTATGGCTGGGGGTTGCTTGATCCCCCAATAAGTGATGTGGCATTCATAGTGGATCTTGCTATTCCCTGGTCTAGTAGGAAGGCTATATCCTACAGGAAGACATTAAACATGAGTCATTGTTGACCCGTGGACCAATGACAGTGAGCCGCTGGATCAGGGGGAATATTAAGGGCAGTGATGTCTGTTTGCCTGTCTGATGGCGTGAGAGTGTTACCGTGCTTCACGTCTTTAACATGCATGTAGTGCTCAGCTCACACATTAAGTTTGGCTGTCCTGCAGAGCCACCAGGTGGCTGTAATATGTCATATGTAATATACCGTAATATACTAACAATAATTGCAACAAATGAATCAATAAAGACTATAAGATGAATCACTATGGTGCCCTTCAAAAGACTTTTAAACAAGACGATATCCTCCTTCAGATAGGCCTACTGTCTTTCCAATGTTCTCGCCCGGTTCCCGAAAGCACTGAAAACAAGAACCTCAGAAATGTCCAGTATGCTGTTTGTAAACTGCTAGTACAAGTCTAGATATTTCACTTCGGTCCCTGAAAGTGAGACCCTCCAAAATGTCCAGTATGTTTGTAAACACATAGGCCTGCAGAACCCAGAATGTGCTTCTGAGACCCTGTGTCAGCAAGGCCACTGTGGTATGGTGTGCCAATAAAATGTCTCGGGGCCAACCATTTGTTTGGGGGTCACACTGAAAGCCACATGACTCAGCAGGTGGAGGGGAACAGGCTCCTCACTGGCTGGCTTGTCACCTGTTGTGAAACATTTGTGTCGTGTTTGTACTAGCTAGCGACTCACAAGGCCTAATGTCACGCTGGACTCCAGGTCAATAAAAACAGGCTTATTTCCAGACACCATACCTCCACTGGAGATATGTAAACAATATGAAGTATATCTTATCTATCCCATACCAGGAAGTCTCACAGGGCACGGGCAGAGGAGAAAATGGATGCTGCTAATCCCTCAGTGGGAATGGAGAGCCAGGCAGTGCAAAACCCAAACAATGCTGCTGCCTGTTATTACACCTATCCAATGACAACACTGCTGCCTGCCAGGCTGCCTGTTATTACACCTATCCATTAACAACACTGCTGCCTGCCAGGCTGCCTGTTATTACACCTATCCAATAACAACACTGCTGCCTGCCAGGCTGCCTGTTATTACACCTATCCAATAACAACACTGCTGCCTACCAGGCTGCCTGTTATTACACCTATCCAATAACAACACTGCTGCCTACCAGGCTGCCTGTTATTACACCTATCTAATAACAACGCTGTTGCCTGCCAGGCTGCCTGTTATTACACATATCCAATGACAACACTGCTGCCTGCCAGGCTGCCTGTTATTACACCTATCCAATAACAACACTGCTGCCTACCAGGCTGCCTGTTATTACACCTATCTAATAACAACGCTGTTGCCTGCCAGGCTGCCTGTTATTACACATATCTAATAACAACGCTGCTGCCTGCCAGGCTGCCTGTTATTAAACATATCCAATGACAACACTGCTGCCTGCTAGGCTGCCTGTTATTACACCTATACATTAACAATGCTGCTGCCTGCCAGGCTGCCTGTTATTACACCTATCCAATAACAACACTGTTTCCTGCCAGGCTGCCTGTTGTTACACCTATCCAATAACAACACTGTTGCCTGCCAGGCTGCCTGTTGTTACACCTATCCAATAACAACACTGTTTCCTGCCAGGCTGCCTGTTGTTACACCTATCCAATAATAACACTGTTGCCTGCCAGGCTGCCTGTTGTTACACCTATCCAATAACAACACCTGTTGCCTGCCAGGCTGCCTGTTATTACACCTATCCAATAACAACACTGTTGCCTGCCAGGCTGCCTGTTGTTACACCTATCCAATAACAACACTGCTGCCTGCCAGGCTGCCTGTTGTTACACCTATCCAATAACAACATGGCGCAGAAGAAAAGTATTGGGTGTGAAAACAGGGACAATGGCAGGTTATAGTGAGACCAACACAGCACAATAGTAACTCTCATGTCCACGCAGGCTGGCTGGCAGGCAGGCGGGCTGCTGAGACTGCCGTTGCCATGGAGATGAACTCCCCCCTTGGTTCTGTGTATTGCCTGGTTCAGTTTGGTGCCTTCACTGTAGAATGGACCCACAGCTTTGCTGAGATAGCAAGGGATCCTTGATGAGCTTATAGTTTCATTCCCAAGCATGGTACTTTACTTGGCACCATTTTGAGCCTTTAATGAACTAATGATCAGTCCAACTCAGAAACCCTGCCAGCACCAGTGAATAATGTGAATCCCCCTCTTTCTCTCTATCCCCCTCGTTCTGCCTTCTCCGTTTGTTTCTCTTTCACATTTTCTCTGCCTCTCTTTTTGTCTCTCTCTCCCTCTCTCCTTTTCCCTCTTTCTCTCTCTCTCTTTGTCTCTCTCTCCCTCTCTCTTTGTCTCTCTCTCTCTCTCCTTCCCTGTCATTAATCAAAAGTGAACAGACATTTACATATAAACCATGGTTGAGAGGTACCCTTACCTTCAGTCTCTGCTAGCTGTTTCAGCTACTACTGTATAGCTCAGAGTAGTCAACTCTAATGTACAGTATAAATGCAATCATTTCCATCTTGTTTTTCCACTTCGGAAGCACAGTCAATCCCTCTGGGTTTGAAGAGTAGTGCAGAGAAGGAGGCCTGTGGTGTGCTCAGCCAAGGATGCACAATATGGCTGTCACTTTAAGGACCATTTTAGGATGTCATTATCCACCTTGACGAGCACAACACTTCCCGTCTTGTCTTCTTTGTCTGTGTTCGTTACCTCCAATGGTG
This sequence comes from Salvelinus alpinus, assembly GCF_045679555.1. Taxonomy (NCBI): domain Eukaryota; kingdom Metazoa; phylum Chordata; class Actinopteri; order Salmoniformes; family Salmonidae; genus Salvelinus; species Salvelinus alpinus. The sequence continues at coordinate 62,709,543 of NC_092095.1, read as the reverse complement.
TAGAGAATTCTATCGTTGACCCCCATCAACATGCATTACAGAGTCATCTTGGAGTTCTATCAATGATGTAGAGAATTCTGTCATTGACCCCCATCAACATGCATTACAGAGTCATCTTGGAGTTCTATCAATGATGTAGAGAATTCTGTCGTTGACCCCCATCAACATGCATTACAGAGTCATCTTGGAGTTCTCTCAATGATGTAGAGAATTCTGTCGTTGACCCCCATCAACATGCATTACAGAGTCATCTTGGAGTTCTATCAATGATGTAGAGAATTCTGTCGTTGACCCCCATCAACATGCATTACAGAGTCATCTTGGAGTTCTATCATTGTTGTAGAGAATTCTGTCGTTGACCCCCATCAACATGCATTACAGAGTCATCTTGGAGTTCTATCATTGTTGTAGTTCCAGTTGGTTACGTTAGAAGCACAGATTCACTCTAGAAACACCAAAGTCCTCTGGAGTAGAATGTTTGTATTTCAGAGGTGAATGTTATTGACCACTCACTACACAGACTAAGTGAATTTAATGGTCCGCAACAAAGCAATCATTGTAATACTGTTAGGGCTGCCATCAAGCGAAATCAAACTTTCTGATCCATGCTGTCAAGCAAGCACAAATTAATTACTGTAGTGTTTTTGCAGACATTACTGTAGTATTTACTATAGTGTTTTTGTAGACATTGCTATAGTGTTTTTGTAGACATTGCTGTAGTATTTGCTATAGTGTTTTTGTAGACATTGCTGTAGTATTTGCTATAGTGTTTTTGTAGACATTACTGTAGTATTTGCTATAGTGCTTTTGTAGATATTGCTGTAGTATTTACTATAGTGTTTTTGTAGACATTACTGTAGTATTTACTATAGTGTTTTTGTAGACATTACTATAGTGTTTTTGTAGACATTACTGTAGTATTTGCTATGGTGTTTTTGTAGACATTACTGTAGTATTTACTATAGTGTTTTTGTAGATATTTCTGTAGTATTTACTATAGTATTTTTGTAGACATTACTGTAGTATTTGCTACAGTGTTTTTGTAGATATTACTGTAGTATTTGCTATAGTGTTTTTGTAGACATTACTGTAGTATTTACTATAGTGTTTTTGTAGACATTACTGTAGTGTTTTTGTAGACATTGCTGTAGTATTTACTATAGTGTTTTTGTAGACATTACTATAGTGTTTTTGTAGACATTACTGTAGTGTTTTTGTAGACATTGCTGTAGTATTTACTATAGTGTTTTTGTAGACATTACTATAGTGTTTTTGTAGACATTACTATAGTGTTTTTGTAGACATTACTGTAGTGTTTTTGTAGACATTGCTGTAGTATTTACTATAGTGTTTTTGTAGACATTACTATAGTGTTTTTGTAGACATTACTGTAGTATTTGCTATAGTGTTTTTGTAGACATTGCTGTAGTATTTACTATAGTGTTTTTGTTTTATTATCTTTTATTATCCTACAGGACAACTTGTAAAAGAGCTCATTCTCCATAACCTGTAGGTAGGTAGGACTGGAGTCTGAATGGATAGTTGAGACTTCAGTTCTTCTACAACACAATATATGGTCTATACTGTACTTGGCATGTAGGTTTCTCACTTATGGCTGGCACAAATTGGGATATGGGGGAGGGGAATAGGCAGGTTATATGCAAATTAAATACTGTACTGTTACTATAGTTAAAAAACTGTTGTGTTTTTACGGACTGTTGTGTTTTTGCTGACATTGTGTTTTTTGAGGGATAATACTGTAGTATTAACTATAGTATTCTACAGTGTACTACACAATTCTATAGTAAGTACTACACAAGATTGAGGGATACTACAGTGTGTAGTGTAGTATTATACAGTATACTACAGAATTCTATAGTAAGTATTTCTTCATGTGGGCTGTCAGTTATGCAACATAACATTTCTTGAACACCACATTGGAGTTTCAATAAAACACAGTCAGATGTCAAGATTTCTGTAACAGAATTCAGATTGAGGTTTCGCTTTCACTCTGATTCTAGTCCCCCTTCAACCCCCCCATCCTAAAGTAAACAAATAAATAACAAACAAAAAACATTTTATTTGAACAAGATTCAACTATAAGAGCCTGGCTTTGAGCGCCCATAGAACAACAGTGCCTTTGATCATGTCTCTGCTAAGGGGAGAAGGAGGGGTGCGCTTCCCCTTTGAAATCTAAAGTGCTCTTTTCATTTCTACATCACCCTGCCTGCCAATTCTCCCGCTCTGCCATCCAGTGAGCGACTGTTCTGGGGACACACTGAATCACTGTATCTCCACAGCTTCTTTTGTCTGTCTGGTTTGATTGTAGCCGTGTTGTTTTTAAAGGAAAAAAGCTGGATGAGTGTGTGAGCCAGATGAGCGGCTTGTTAAAAGGTGTCTGTTCTGTTGCTGTTGGTGCTTTCCTCCAGGCATCATTAACGTGTTTAATCTGTCAGGAAGTGGCTCAGTGTTGTTTAGCTGGCTCCTAGGGGAGGATGGAGTGTGACTGTAGTCCTGCTGTGAGTGGCTGGAATCCTATAGGGAACATAGGGGTGTGGCTCCCCCTGCTTCCCTGCTCCAGGAACATCAGGATCCAAAGAAACAGAGCAGAACCAAACAGAGCAGAGCAGAAAAGAACAGAACAAAGCACAACAGAGCTGAACAGAACAGAACAGGGCTGAACAGAGCACAACAGAGCAAAAAAGAAAAGAGCAGAACAGTGGCCATTCCTGTTGATGCAACACCAAAGCAAACACAAGTGCCTTGCTTGGCTTTCAGATACAGAATAATAATGATCCAAGGGGGTCTCCTACCTAAATGCCTTGCATGTGTGTCTCTTCATCATGTTCCCCTTACTGTATTTCTACCGAAGCTAAAGCTCTATCTCAAAGGCTCTTCCTGCAGCTCACAGTGGCACATCATAAAGGTGTGATGTCGTCTCATGTTTGCATGAGCGTCAGTGCACCTGCCAGGGCAGATGGTCAGACCATTAGTCAGGCCTCGGTCCCAGCCCTCTCATTTCTACATAGAGGCACCTCCAATCACAGTCCCTGCCCAGTGGTGGTGGATGACGTGTGTTTCCTCTTACACAATGTGAAGCGTCTAGTCTGAGCATCTGGAAAAGCTCTCTAAATCGAATCAATTATTCATTATTGTTTGGCGACAAATCTCTTTCTGTTAGTGTTTTTCTGGTGATAGTTCCTGGTATCACGGAGCCACTCTTTTGAGGAGAGTCAGGAGAGTGCTAGAAGAGAGCAATAAGTAAGACAATCAAAACAGGTTGAACAGTTGTTGCTGTCGGCCCAATACCTCCAGGACAGGATTCTGACACCTCTACGTATCACACTATGAGATGTGAAAGTGAAATCACACTAGAGTACATATCGTCCCACATCAGTTCTTGGAAGTCTAGTCTTGTCTAGAAAAGTTTGGGGTGAGTTGTGGATCTTTTCAAGCTAGCTCAGCCAAATAGGCCGCTACATTACATTTCATCTACATCAAGTGTCTCTGGATATGAGCAATCCTGACATCCAAAAACATTTCGAGCTCAACCTTCAGTGGCAACTCTGCTTGGAACAACGTCATGACATAACAATCCCCAACTGTTCATCCTAATCCTCTGAGTGGTGACAGTGGTGACCCCATGCTGACAGTGGTGACCCCATGCTGTCCTGGCGTCTGCCTTACTCTGTTGTCACAGAAAACAACATGAATCTACCCATCAGGATTGACCTTTTTCAACGTCTGAGGAGTTGTCATGGTGCTCTTATTTCTAGTTCCTTTCTTGTTCTGTATATTAACAGCCACAAATGGTTTGCTATCAACCAGATGTATTGGGACTGCATACGGGTGCTGGTAGCTTGCCAAGAAATATTACCTCGAACCCATCGTCAGTAAGAAACAGCATGTGGTTGTACCACTATCTTCACAAACCTCATTTTGTATTTCTGCGAGGCCTGCAGCTGCAGTGATAGACGGATGAGGGGAATGTCCGGAGGGAAAATTGCCATAGCTGACGAATTCCATTACCTCTGTCAGGCTGTGTGAAGACTCCAATCTGGTGTTGAAATGTGCACCATCCGCGACGGACTCTGATAAAAGTGGCTCACTTTAACAGACTGGGAACTTCAGTGTTTATAGGTAAAATGGCTGACTTACCTATTCCTACTCTGAAAGCTCTAGTTCACTCAAAATCAGCATAGGCTACATACAGTACATCACAGTGTAAAGGGACTTCGTCATCTAGGATCGTGTATACATTTGTGTTTCAGATGTTGAATTTATTTTTAATGTAATCGAAACACGTGCCGTTTAACTGGCAATAAAGGGTTGAAACCCTGTGACCATGTCTCATGACTGTGGTGTAACGTCACAGCTGAGATAATATACAGTACACATAAATACTTAAACACATAGCCCTGCTGAGTTAACTGAGGCCAATATGGCCGCCGACTGCAACACACCACACAGGGTCTCTGCTTCATTTTAGTCTGGGCTCTTTTTGTCAGTCCTCTCACACACACACACACACACACACACACACACACACACACACACACACACACACACACACACACACACACACACACACACACACACACACACACACACACACACACACACACACACACACACACACACACACACACACACACACACACACCCTCTCCCCTTAATCCCTCCTAGGACGGTACCCCCTGCTGATGGAGTATGTAGGGGAGGGAAGCCCCTCGCTTGCTACAGCAGATGGCTCCATGAATCATTCATAGTGTCACGTTGAATAAGACATGAACACTGTAGAGGAGAGGAAACTGGGGACAGGGGAACGGTACATTACAGGGAAATGAACCTACCGCTGCTCCCAGACATTACTAGAGAAGGAACAGTGGATGGGCATGAGATGGGGACAGAGAGAACTCACTCATATGCTATCTCTCAGATGTGTTCTACAGCGCTGTCTAAGTGTCATGCTACATGTCGGGCAGTGACTCATCTCTCGCTCTCTTTAATCTCTCTCTCTTCTATCTCGCACTAAATACACTCTCTCTTCCTTCCCTTTGTCTTCCTCTCTTTCGTACTCTGTTTCTCTCTCTCTCTCTCTCCATCTCCATCTCCATCTCCATCTCCATCTCTCTCTCTCTCTCTCTCTCTCTCTCTCTCTCTCTCTCTCTCTCTCTCTCTCTCTCTCTCTCTCTCTCTCTCTCTCTCTCTCTCTCTCTCTCTCTCTCTCTCTCTCTCTCTCTCTCTCTCTCTCTCTCTCTCTCTCTCTCTCTCTCTCTCTCTCTCTCTCTCTCTCTCTCTCTCTCTCTCTCTCTCTCTCTCTCTCTCTCTCTCTCTCTCTCTCTCTCTCTCTCTCTCTCTCTCTCTCTCTCTCTCTCTCTCTCTCTCTCTCTCTCTCTCTCTCTCTCTCTCTCTCTCTCTTTCTCTCTTTCCCTCTCTCTCTCTGTGAGAGTGTTGCTGTTCCTTCTCATGCTGTGTTCTTGGGTAATCAGGCAGGCAGACAGGGATGGAGACAGACAGACAGGGAGGGAGGCAGGCAGGGAGGCAGGCAAGTAGACAGGGAGGGAGGGAGCCAGGGAGGGAGGGAGGGAGGCAAGCAGGGAGGCAGGCAGGCAAGTAGACAGGGAGGGAGGGAGGGAGCCAGGGAGGGAGGGAGAATGGCAGACAGGGAGGGGGCAGTGAGGGAGGCAGGCAGACAGTGAGGGGGCGGGCAGGCTGCTCTGTATGTGTCAGCGGGCCTCTGACGCACGGCCAACGCCAGACATGCTCAGAATCACAACAACATTTCCCAACGCATGGTGGCTACAGGGAGCTGACACTTCCCAAATGGCACCCTATTCCCTATATAGAGCACTACTTTTGACCAGAGCCCTATGGGAAGTGCACTATGTAGGGAATAGGGTGCCATTTTGGGATGCAACCGCTGTGCCACTGCTCGAGGTAGATGTTGCCCTTTACCACAGATCTAGGATCAGATCTCTCTAACTCCTATCCTAAACTTAACCATCAGGGGAATGACAAAATATCTGACCCTGTATCAGTGGTTAACGGTAACCTTTTTCCATGTGCTTCCTCTCTGCCGTGTTCGTTGTCATGTTAACCATGAGGCATAGCAATGATACGGGAATTTCTTAGCTGTGCCACTACTACCATGCACTCCTTCCTGGTCTGAAACTGTGGTGATGCAGTTATTTCTGTGCCTCAGCAGCATGCAGCTCTGGTATCTGTGTCACACAGTCATTAGCATGGCCATGAGACACACCGATCTGGGGGGGGGCTTTTTTCTGGTTCATGTCCAGTCAATGAACTAAGCAGACCAGACCCAGCTGCTAATGCATTGGGGCCTATGGGAGAGCCACCCCTTAAGCAGACCAGAACTGCGACCATTTCTTTCAATGGTAAACGGCTTGAGTGGGACCTCTTTATTTATCCACCATCTTTGATATAGATCTCTCCGATAAAGTCTTCCTCTGCTGCTGTTCTGTGTGGGTTAGACACATATTGGTTTGGGGCGGCAGGTAGCCTAATGGTTAGAGTGTTGGACTAGTAACCGAAAGGTTGCTAGGTCAAATCCCTGAGCTCACAAGGTAAAAATCTGTCGTTCTGCCCCTGAACAAGGCAGTTAACCCACTGTTCCTAGGCTGTCATTGTAAATAATAATTTGTTCTTAACTGACTTGCCTGGTTAAATTGAATAGGCTGATATTTATGGCAGAGCACTGGTGGGCAAAGAGTCTTATGATACTGCGTTCAGATCTCACACCAGCTGAGCCAACGCCTTCTGGCTTGTGTAAGGAAGGAGTGAGCTTCTACCAGAGGCTACAAGCTATAAGGTGAGATAAGATAAGCATATTTAGTTATGGTTGAGGGCAGGGGTGATAGTTTCTTCAGTGACATCATTGCTATGCTAGTAAGGGACGACTAGCCACCTTAACTATGAAGAAAACCTTGACCCAACCCTGCAAACTGCTAACTGGTTTTACAAAGAAAGGAACTCCAGTTATTGTCATTTTAGATGTAATCCTGATTCCTGATCTTCCCTACCACACAGATGCTGTTAATTAATGACTTAAATATGCATATATTAATAATAATGGAGAGATATAGAGATGAACTCCATGGAGAACCCAGTCCTTGAGTGGAACCCCGGCTTTGAACAAGGACCCCAAATCCCCAAAGTGAATACATTAACCCACTTTTCACTCCACATGAATTTAATGATATGGAGGAGTAGATTCATATCTGTCATGTTTTTTGTGTATGTGTATATGTGGGGCTCCCGAGTGGCGCAGCCGTCTAAGGCACTGCAGCTCAGTGCTAGAGGTGTCACTACAGACCCTGGTTCAATTCCAGACTATATCACCATGGGCTGTGATTGGGAGTCCCAGCGTCGTCCGGGTAGGCCGTCATTGTAAATATGAATTTGTTCTTAACTGACTTGCCAAGTTAAATAAAGGTTAAAGAAAAATAATCATTTACCAGGTACATGTTGAGGTTAGATAGTACCAGTAGTAGCCTACCTTTCTAGACCCACAATCTCACACTGTTCAGAACAGTTTTTATGATTTTTTTCCTCATCAAGACAGGTGGACGTGCCACTGCTGTATTCCTTGAGCTGTTCTTGTCTAATGATGTTCTGTATTGTGTCATTGTGTATTATGTTTCATGTTTTGTGTGGACCCCAGGAAGAGTAGCTGCTGCTTTTGCAACAGCTAATGGGGATCCTAATAAAATACCAAATTCCAGTCTTTACCAATAACCACAGCACCATCTGCTGGTTCAAGAACACACTACTAGAGGGCTCTACACAGAATAGTCTGGTGCACACAATTATGTATTTATACACTAGATGGCTGATAGGGGGTGTGTTGGCACTCCCTTACAGTTGTAAAACATATTTCGAAGCAATAGAAATGCATGTATTAATGTGTACATTTGTTTTTGCCTCGTTTATTCTGTTACAGACACATTAATGCATACTATTATATTAATTGAGCTAAACATAAAATAACAATAAATGAAAACATTTTCCTTAAAGTATAATTTGTTTTATTACTAATGTTACTGTCCCCACTTCAACAAAAAATACTTAAATACATGTTCTTGAAACATTTAACTGAAATACAGTAGCATCCCATGTATTCCAATGGTGGACTGGTCCTACTGGGGAGTGCCAATATGGCCGACAAGTGGCTTCAAAGCCTCTCAATGGCCAATTCATAGAATCACAATCCAGGGTTTATATACATCATTGGGTGCACATAATAAGCACTAGTAGAAACACACAAATATAACAACAACATAAAAGAATGGGAAGATGGTTTTGTATGATGCACTGACAAAATGCATCATAACCCAGGGTTAGAGCCAAGAGGGAGGTGTGTTTGCTTCAACCCAGCGTCCCCTATTAGTCATCTAGTGTATATATCATAGAGAGCGAAGCGTTCAGTCAACAGCGACTAATGCATGCTGGTGTTGGGTGGGCTTTTGGAAGGCCTGCATTCACTCAGTCACTCTTTTCACGCCACTTCGATACAAAGTGATTTTCATAGTAGGTTAGGAGAGTATTTTCGCTCAACCTAACCCTAACCCATTTCCTAACCTTAACCTCTGTTTCCTAACCTGCTACATTAATTATCCTAACCTGTGGCGTAGGTTCTACTAACCTTCTACGAAAAAAATAGTTTTTCGCCTTATGAATATGGAGTTTTTCCTGGTCACGACACATGGTCAGGAACCAGTCATCATTCATGAGTAGGGCCAAAGATGGTGGAAAAATCAAGATATCCCATAAAGGCTGTTTGCCATTGAAACAAATGTTCACAGTTCCCATCTACTTAATGGAATTTGTATTTGTTTCATTGACCCATTGTTGACATTGTCCCAAAATGTTTTGCTTGTCGGCACTCAAGTTTTCAAGATATTTCACTTTCAAAATACAGAAATCATCATACGGTATGATTTCTGTATTTTGAAAGTGAAATATCTTGAAAACTTGACAGCAGCTGGGTCTGGTCTACTTAGTAAGTGTTAGTTATTTTAACCAGAAAAAAGGAGCCTATAAAATGTCTCGCTTTCTCTTCTGTCTCATGAGCCATGCAGTGGATTCAGTTTCTTTCATTGGGTGGCAGCAAAGAGCTATCTCCAGTGCCACTAACAGCATTATAGTAGATCGGCAGTGTATAATTTACAGTGTAATCAATGGTTTATTACACAGAGAAATTGACTGATTTTATGGACGACTGCTTAAACAGACCACTGGCATTTCATATCATATGTAACGTGTCATTTAGCATGAAGCTGTGATGGTTGTGTTACAGTTGTGCCACCTATCATCTCTATGGGTCTGAAACCTCCAGTGAGGCCCTTGATGACTTTTTAGTGACAGGGCTCTAATGCTGTCTTTCACCTTCTCTCCCCCCCCCCCCCCTCTCTCTCTCTCTCTCTGTCCAGATCACGGGGGCGATCCTCTTAGCTGTGGGACTATGGGGGAAGTTTATGCTGGGTGCGTACATATCTATCATCGCTGACAGCTCCACCAACGCTCCTTATGTTCTCATCGGCACCGGAACATGCATCATCGTGTTCGGACTGTTTGGATGCTTCGCTACCTGCCGCGGGAGCCCATGGATGCTCAAGCTGGTGAGAGCAAGGAGAAGTTGGTGAGAGCTAGGAGAAGTTGGCGAGAGCTAGGAGAAGTTGGCGAGAGCTAGGAGAAGTTGGCGAGAGCTAGGAGAAGTTGGCGAGAGCTAGGAGAAGTTGGTGAGAGTTAGGAGAAGTTGGTGAGAGCTAGGAGAATTTGGTGAGAGCTAGGAGAAGTTGATGAGAGCTAGGAGAAGCTGGTGAGAGCTAGGAGAAGCTGGTGAGAGCTAGGAGAAGTTGGTGAGAGCTAGGAGAAGTTGGTGAGAGCTAGGAGAAGTTGGTGAGAGCTAGGAGAAGTTGTCATCCGAGTAACTAAAATGTGTTTCTCAAATGTGTTTCCCCACTGGGGAAGAAACAGAATTCAACATCTGTTCCACATTGGTTCAATGTAATAACATTGAAATGACGTGGAAACAACGTTAATTCAACCAGTGTGTGCCCAGTGGGTTTGTTTCTGTCCTTGTTTCTGTCTTTGTTTAGTTTTTGATTTCTTTCCTTCTAAAAAGGTCTTCCTTTCCTACTCTCATTCAACGTTCCTTTCAGTGTTTCGATGATCTTATTGTGAGCAAATGGTGAGAAAGTCTGCAAAATATACACAGTAACTCAGTGGCCGTTTTGTGGCGCCCTGTGTGCCCTCTCTCTGCAGTACGCCATGTTCCTGTCCCTGATCTTCCTGGCAGAGCTTGTGGCTGGCATCTCCGGCTTTGTCTTTCGTCATGAGGTAGGTAGCCCTGCCATACCTGCCTCTGGCACTCACCCACAGGATCATGAGTACCCACCCACTGGGCACAGATGTCAATTCAACGTCTATTCCACGTTAGTTCAACGTAATTTTGTTGAACTGACGTGGAAACAATGTTGATTCAACCAGTGTGTGCCCAGTGGGCAGAATTCGTCAGTCAGAGTGTCCATCTGTTTCACAACAGGAGAAGCTATGAACACAACAAGAACTGTGTGTTTGTGTTCCCAGATAAAGGGAACCTTCCAGAGGACCTTCAGTGAGGCAGTGAAGAACTACAATTCCCAGGACGAGAGGAGCCTGGCTGTGGACAATGTGCAGCGCAGTGTGAGTGATGGTCACTTTGACAGCCAAATTAGGGTTGTGATTAAAAACGGATTGTGATAAATCCCTCTCTCTCCAACCCCCCTCTCTCTCTCTATCTCTCTTGCTCTCTCCATCCCTCTCTCTCTCTCTCTCCCTCCCTCTCCCATCCCTCTCTCCCTCTCCATCGCTCTCCATCCCCCTCTCTCCCTCCAGTTGAAATGCTGTGGTGTGTTGAACTACACCAGCTGGTTGTCCAGTATCTGGTTCCCTAACAACGGCATCCCACCCAGCTGCTGTGCCAGCATCTCTGACTGTAACGCTTCTGACCTGCGCAATGTCACCATAGCCCCCAGCAAGGTCCACCAGCAGGTCAGACACACACACACACGGACAGACAGACACACACCGTACACACTGACAAATACACTCACTTGTCTTGTCTTCTACAGGGCTGTTATGAGCTGGTGACTGACTTCATTGAGACTAACATGGGGATCATTGCTGGAGTGACATTTGGAATAGCTGTCTCACAAGTAAGTAACAGTATGGGCCAGCTGTTCTTCCACTCTCCTTCTGTGTGTGTGTGAGCGTGTGCGCCCAGTGCAGGTTATTAATGATTACACACGGCTGGGGCGATGTTCACCGCTGCTCCTTCAGACCCAATCAGCGAGTCCGCCACTCAGAGCCTGTTCCATCACACACATGCCATTCAGGCGCGCCTCAGGAACTATTATACAGACCAGAGTACAAGAGCACACACACACGTTCTCCATCCCTCTCGCTTTTCCACATACGCATACAGACACACACACACTCTCTCTCTCCCCTACCTCCTTCCTTCTCCAGCACCCTCTCTCTCCATTCCTCTTCTCTCTCCTCTCTCTCCCTCTCTCCTCATTGCTCCTCTCCCTCCTTCGCTCTCTCCTCATTTCTCTCCTCTCTCTCTCTACTCTGCGCGAGTGTGGTCGTTACCTCCTGCTCGGGCTGACATGCTCGATTAGCCCCACAGCGCCGCTCGTCGTCACAGCGACCCCCTCCATTACCCTTAATGGGCCTGGGGGAGGTAGGTAGAGAGAGTGAGAGTGTATGTGTGTCTCCGTGGACGCTGTGACCTGCGACGGCCTGCTCTTCTGCAGTCCCGAGCCCATTAATTGCACCGTAAACGTTATGGAGGGAAGCGGCGAGGGGAGAAGGAGGGGTGGCAGAGAGAGATCAATGACACCTCTTAGAGGAGCAGCCACCCCTTTAATGCATCTTATCCCTATCCCTCCTCGCTTCCTTCCCTGATCCCTCCTCTCCTCCTTCCCTGATCCCTCCTTGTCCCTCCATCCCCCGGCAATGAGGATGGAGGGAAGAGGGGGAGGGTGGAGGGAAGAGGGGAAGGGTGGAGGGAAGAGGGGGGAGGATGGAGGGAAGACTGAGGACCTCTAAGAGAGATGATTTGTGTGCTGTTGGAACTGACTCATTTTCATCTTTCTCTCCCTCTCTCTCTCTCTTTCTGCCACTCTCTCTTTCTCTCTCTTTTTCACTCTCTCTTTCCCTCCAGTCAATTGGTATGCTGTTGGCATGCTGTCTGTCGCGGCTTATCACTGCCAACCAATATGAGATGGTGTAGCAGTGAGGTGCAGGTGAGTCTGACACACACACAAATACTTTATTTGAATACACCAATCAAATTTACAAAAAAAGGATCCAAACATTTCAAAGAAAGCACATCCTTCTCCAAACAGCTAGGCTGCCCACGACAGCTGAAACAGAGCAGTACCTAGCCAATTGCTTTGCCCTAGTTTTTGTCAGGCCCGCAATCTGGAGGCCACGCACTGCAAGCCTGTGTATGTGGCCGAGACTGACAAATATCAGCCCCACCAGCTTGCACCTCCACCCCAGGCTGTCCCAGCATGCCACGAGGGGCTGGTATTTAAGCAGCTTCTCAGCAAAGGCCTGCTCCATGTAGCCGTCCAATGAGCAGCCCACTTCCAAAACGAACACCTCCCCCTGGCCTCCCCCCACAACAACAACATCTGGCACACAGGAAAACCTGTGTTTATGCATGCGTGCTGTTGGTGAGACCACTTGTCCCACCTCGCTGGCTATCAGGTCAACAAGGCGGTCATGTCTAGCAATGTATAAATCCTTGTATGATCAGCAGCCATTCACAACATGGGCAATGGACTCCATTTCATTTGACTCATGTAGAATACAAAATAGGTCATTATCTGCAGGGTACCAGAGTGCTACACACACACACACACACACACACACACACACACACACACACACACACACACACACACACACACACACACACACACACACACACACAGACTTGTGTAGTGCTATTTGTCTCTGTGACTAAGTGCAATGCATCCAGTGTAATAAGGGGTTGTGTCACAGACCTCCATGGCTGGAACCCCTACAGCCCCCTGCAAGTCGTACTCAAACACACACACACACACAAACGTGATCTCACTATGCAAGGTGGTTATCGCTAGCTCACACCTTCCCAGCAGGCCCCTCTAATTGGCCGTCCCCGACTGTGCTGCTGTGGATTATAAATAAAGCTGTTTGGCTCGCAATTAAACACTCTGATTTATACCGTGTTGGCAGGGCTGTGTGGCGTGATTATGCCTTAAAGAGTTAGAATCCCCCACTTCTCCCCCCTATGACACACTGGCTTAACCTCATAGGGTTTAGCCTGATAGTGTTTAGCCTGCTAGCGGTTAGCATGGCCGAGCTTCACCAGAGCGTCATTGTCAATTCGAAGCTTGCAGAAACTGTTACTGGCTCCTATCCACCAGACACTGGTTGGCTGCTTTGTCACTTCAGAAGCCTCAGGGCTCTAAATAGACCTGAAGCCTGGCACGGGAGGCTCCGGGAGGGTTAACCGACAGACTGTGTTCTACAGGTGCAGAGAGAGAGTGGCATTTAGGCTTCTTACACACATCACAGTCCAAAGGCTCCGCTCATTACAGCAGACAAATGGCTATCCCTCAGGCTGTGTGGCGGCCCTGCAGAGACTTCTCAGGGAGATCTGTCTTTCAAAAGCTTCAGGTGACAAGTTCCAAAAGAGAGGATCCCTTCGTTGTCACTGATTATGGGTGGTGGTGATGGTGTTTTCAGGGAATGTAGACACACATGCGCAGACACACACGTACACACACAATCATGTTGAGTCTCTCTGTGATTGTCGGCACCTTTGTTATTTGTTTCCTTCCAGGGAGACCAGGGGGAGAGAGTACACGTCACCTTGGAAACTGGGGAAGAACACACCCAAACGCTGGCACACTCCATTCTTACTTTTCCATTCCTTATATTCCTTACTTTATCGCTCTCTTTTTCTCTCTTTCATCTGTTTGAACACATTCCTTAATATGCCATCATGCCATGATTAAAAATGTTTCCTTTCAAGACCTTAATTCTTCTAAAAATGAATGGTTGTCGATTAGCACCTGCCTCAGCCATATGCTCTGATCCAGGCATGCCATGCCTAATTCAAACAGTACCAATCTCCACTTACACAAGTTGACAATATTCCTAAGAAATTGCCTTGATGCAACATAGCTCATCGTTCGACGGCTATCTTCCCCAGTCTAAATTTCCTGGAAATAATTTGAGAGATGCCATCAGAATTTCCTATATGAGGTCTTTGAAAGAAACTTGAGCCCACTCAGAAGGGACTGAGTTTCTCTAACTGACACACACACACTCTCTCTCACACACACACACACAGCGTCTGCTTTTTGCTGCTACATGGACTACAGTAAACCTACATCCTGCTTCTAATGACTATCACTCTAAATGACCTTGTGCAAGTTGCTCTCTGTGGATGTGTATTTGTTATGCGTTTAGATCCTCTGTATTCAGTTGAGTCCTGTACTTGGTGATCTCTGCCACTCCCTCCCCTTTGCCTTCTGTCTGTCAGTCAGTTAGTCATAATGTTGTTTTGTTGTTGTAATATTTTATTTCATTTTAAAAGTCTTAAATGTGTGTTTCTATAACAGTAGACTGAGACACAGCCATTTTTCTGGTTTTAACCCCAGTTTTGGTGTTCAAATGTTTTTACACATTCACCTTCTGCTTGAGATCCTACTCTATTTTACTATCCTTGTCCGTTCTCCAGCACATCCAGCTCTCTCTCTCTCTCTCTCCGCCGCCACACCCCAGTACATCCATCTCTCTCTCTCTCCGCCGCCACACCCCAGTACATTCGGTTCTCTCTCTCTCTCTCTCCGCCGCCACACCCCAGTACATTCGGTTCCAACTCCCTCCCCCCTGACGAGAGAGAGAGAACTGGATGTGCTGGAGAACAGACAAGGATAGTAAAACGGAGTGGGATCGCTGCACAAACTAGAGTTTCATTGAGTCAGCACTGCTTTCTGATGATATGAGAAGACTATTCTACTTCCGGTCTTTTGTTGTTGCCGTTTGCTTCTCACTATATGGGATTGGTAGACAGAGAGAGAGCCCACTGGGCACACACTGGCTGAATCAACGTTGTTTCCACGTCATTTCAATGAAATGACGTGGAATAGACGATGAATTGATGTCTGTGTCCAGTGAGAGAAAGAGAGAGTAAGAGAGAGATAGAGAGAGTCATTCTCAGTGGTAGGACTTGAGGTGTTCGAGCTCGATTCGGTCTGTCATTGCTCTGGCTTGGAACAATCAAATGAAATACCACTTTCTGAAGATTTGCCACTTTTGTGTATTACTTAAATGTAGAATCAGTAATATGACAGCAACCTCTTAGGTGGTAATGACTGTAGGTATACTAAGCTTTAGTGGGCGCCTGGGGGTAGAATGGAGTGGGGCAGACCACCGAGGTCACTGACACTGTTACTGGTTTAATTCAACTGGTATGTGAGTACAGCAAGCTGGTTCCAAGATTCTATTTCTGTAATTACTACGATTCTTTTAGGTTTTTGTTTTGTTTTGGGGTTTTGACGCATTCTGAAGTTGCTCTGTGTTTTCGTTGGATCAGTATAAAACCAATGTACATGATCAATTAATCTCTCAATCCAAAATTGGACAGATGAAATAAGACTTTGTATAAAAAAAATAACGTTTTAAAATGCATCACCAGCTAGCATGCCAACAAATGTATGTTGATATTGTGAACAATTGTGATCTTGAATATATTAATAAAATGGCCATTACATCGTTTCAGTTGTGAGCTTCTGTTGTGAGATATTTACTCTCTCTTTTGTTTCTAGAACCGAGTATTTTTTGTTGTTGATATAAGGTGGGTAGTTAATCATCATTAATTAATTCTGCCCCTGATAGATCCAATATAATTTACAGGTAGCAATAATATTTTTTACCCCACGGTGTCACTATCACATCTATGAAAAACGTATTCGCGATCCCGTCTAGAAAGGGTGTTCGTGAGGCAGGCTTGACCATAGAATTAGCAATTAGAGTAATTTCATAGGATCTTTATGGGCTTGACTGTAAAAAAAAATACGAACAAGAACAACATCCAATGAAATCCTTCCTTACCGTTTGTTACAATGTAACTATTCACAATGGACATCCGTATTCGTGATCATTAATCTGTTACAGCATCAGAAACTATACTATGTTGATAGAGCAAAAAAAACGAACTACTTTGTTGATAGTGTATACATTGTTAAAATTGTCACTAGTACACATACTACTTAAAGTGTTTTTGTGAGCAGGAATGACGCAGCCCCAGCCTGAATTAAACTCCTGCTTCAACACGTCGCTACTTTCCTCAGATGAGCCTGCTCTATTCCACCACTCAAATTGCATAATTATGATTCCTTCCTCGCCTCCGTATTTCTTTGAAAGGATGTCATTTGAGACCCTCAAATTCAAATGTACACGAGCCCTGGTTTTACTAAAACTGTGAAAGCAAGTTTTTCACACTACACATTTAAGTTATCAGTATTGAAGTGACATTATGTTATTTTCTTCATAATCTCTCCAAAATAGGAAGTATGGAAGGAAGGTAAAAATAGGTGTTTTTGTTTTTTTGAAGGAAGTAAACATGTTCTAACGGGAGTTGACTTGGCAGAAAATCAGCAGGGTTGGTGAGAGACCGGCTAAAATCTGATTGGCTGAAAACGGAGTTACGGCTTGTGGGCTGATGCAAGTACGCCACTCCTGCATATCACCGTCCTCCTGCTGGTGCTGAGGATTTATTAAGCTAGCAAGCCGCTATCGGTCGCTTTGCTCACAACAAGCTGTCAAATTAAGACTTTATGCCTTCCACAGAAGTTTAACAAGTGAAGTGGTTATTCGGAAAAATACCAGGGACAATAACATCACGGTGAGTTTGTACTGCTTGAGCTACATTTATTCTCCAAATATGGCTAGCTAGCTAATGCTAGCTGTTAATTCAGTTAGTTGAGAACGGAAGCATCTATTGGCTAGTGTAAGGATTTCTTAATTTTTGGTAGGCCTACTATGCAACTAATGATACTGAAATAACGTTACTTGAAGTAACTAACCGTATGGTGTCTCTTATTTCAGGTCGTTCATCCTGTTACTTTGGCCTGAGGGGGAAACATTCGACTGAGACAGATCCGGGAACGCCCTTAGAAAAAAGCCACTTGTTAGTCAATTAGTGAGTAACGTTAGGTAGTACAGTTCTCACAAGGCAGGCAAGACGTTTGAGAAGTCTGGACGTTTCCTCGGACTGCTTAAGCTTTTGCAGCAGCTAAATTTGTGATTGTAATCCGATAAAGAGCATTAACTAGTTATCTTGCTAAGGTTTATTTCAGACCGTGACAGAATAGTAAAACTGCATTATCATCGGTGACGCGAGGTAACTAGATTGTCTGCACGCGGTCAGGTTTCTCGCAAAAATGATGCAAATTTCGGATTCGTACAATCAAAAGAATTCATTGTTCAATGCAATGAACCGATTTATTGGTGCTGTAAATAACATGGATCAGACGGTGATGGTTCCTAGTCTGCTAAGAGACGTGCCTCTAGACGAGGAAGAAGAGGTGAAAACGATATCACCGATTAGAACCGCCAGCAATGGGTCAACCACCTATTTCCAGGACGGGGACATGTACAATTACTATGTGCTATTAAAATCGATCAGGAATGACATCGAATGGGGGGTCCTACAAGCCGACGACAGGCGGAAAGAAAAAATGGGGGTGACCGCGTTGGACATATCCAGAATAGAATCCGATGATGATGACTTGGAGAAACAATTTCATTATCATTTGACCGGACTACACACGGTTCTGTCCAAGCTTACCCGGAAAGCAAACACCCTCACGAACAGGTACAATCAGGAGATTGTAATAAGGGGCTGTGGACTGTGACCACTAGAAAGTTGAGTGTGTCAGACGATAACATAAAAAGTCATTGGTGAACAGTGGAATGGGGGGGATGTCCTAGTGATATCGTTTGTGTTTATTCCCACAGTGGGAATAAATAAATGTAACCTACTAGACGTGTTTCATATGCATTGTTAAACATTTTCCATCTACTGTTTGAATGATTGTTTGCACTAAGTCTTGTGTATTAATGGCTTGTTGTATGGATGGTCTATCCACGTGAAGATTTTTTGTTTGGGCAACATTGCATAATGCCTACTGACAGTGATTTCATATGTTATGGTAGCAGTAAGTCATTGCCATACCATTGACTAAATCATATGCTTGATAATCTATGAACTGGAATCAAATGATAATTATTTTGAATTTGAGAGATTCCAAGAGATTAACACCAACTGTAAACCTTATTTAAGCACCATTTTATTTTTCTATAGAATTGACGGCTCAGCGATTAAACATCTGCTTATTGTTATGTTGTGATCAGTTTATTTGACACAGTCACTGGTTTATTGAGAGGTACACAACTTTGGCATGATAGTTTTGTGACTTGATTAAACTGTAAGATTGTGATTAGTCTGTGAACTGATGCCTACAGTGGGTATAGAAAGTCCCCCTTTCAAAATGTTCACCTTTTGTTGCCTTACAGCCTGAAATGAAAACATACATTTAGACTTTTTTCATCTTTATTTACGGTGTGTAACCCACAATATCCAAGGGAATTTTTGTCTTCAAAAGAAAAACAGTAAAATACCCTATTTGGATAAGTGAACACCCCCCCCTTAGAATTGCAAACTTGCTGAGGTATAACCAACCACCTTCCAGAGCACAAATCAAGCTAATTGTCTTCCATCTGTGATCCATTTTAGGACTTTGATTAGTTGAGAATAAAAGCAGTTGTTCATAGAGGACTCCACTGCTCAATAGTGCAATTCAAAGCAAAGAATCCACTATGGTAGGAAAGGTACTGTCAAAAGATCTACGAGATAAAGTTGTGAAAAGGAACAAGTCGGGATGGATATAAAAATATTTCAAAGGCTTTGTCCCTCGGAGCACAGTTAAGACCATTGGTTAAGGCGTATGGCACCACCCAGACCCCGCATAGATCAGGCCGTCCCTCCAAACTGGATGACCGGGCAAGGAGGAGAGTGATCAGAGAGGCTACCAAGAAGCCATTTGTGACTTTGAAGGAGTTTCAGGCCTTTATGGCAAAGACTGGTCAATGTGTGCATGTGCCCACTATCACAAGTGCTCCACAAATCTGGCCTCTATGGGAGGGTGGCAAGAAAAAAGAAAAAAAACACATCAAGTCTCGTTTGAGCTTTGCCAAAAAGCACATTGTAGATTCCGAGACCAAGTGGCAAAAGATGCTGTGGTCAGATGACACCAAAATTGAACTTTTTGGTCTGAATGCAAAACGATATGTCTGGAGAAAACCCAATACATCTTTCCACCCAAAGAACACCATGTCTACAATAAAACACACCATGTCTACAGTAAAGAACACCATGCCTACAGTAAAGAACACCATGCCTACAGTAAAGAACACCATGTCTACAGTAAAGAGCACCATGTCTACAGTAAAGAACACCATGCCTACAGTAAAGAACACCATGTCTACAGTAAAACACACCATGCCTACAGTACAACACACCATGCCTACAGTAAAGAACACCATGTCTACAGTAAAGGACACCATGCCTACAGTAAAACACACCATGCCTACAGTAAAACACACCATGCCTACAATAAAGAACACCATGTCTACAGTAAAACACACCATGCCTACAGTAAAGAACACCATGTCTACAGTAAAACACGGTGGTGGCAGTATCCTATTGTGGAGGTGTTTCTCTTCAGCAGGGTCAGGATAGAAGGGAAAATGGACAGTGCAAAATACCGACAGATTCTTGAGGAGAACCGGCTGCCCTCTGCCAGGAAGTTGAAAATGGGAAGATGGTTCACTTTTCAACATGACAATGACCCAAAGCACACTGCCAAAGCAACCGTACAGTGGCTGAAGGACAAGAAGGTGAATGTTCTTGAGTGCCTAGTCAGAGCCCCGACCTAAATCCCAGTTGAGAATCTGTGGAATGACTTGCAGTCCATGAGCGGTCAGCCGTGCAATTTGACTGAGCTTCAACAATTCTGCAAGGAAGTATTGGGCAAATATTGCACAGTTGCTAGGTGTGCAAAGTTATTAGAGACGTATTCAAAGAGACTCATGACTGTAATTCAAGCAAAAGGTGGTTCAACCAACTCAGGGGGGTGTTGGCTTATTCCGAATAGGGTGATTTTGCTGTTTTAATTTGAATACATTTTTTGTAAGAATTTTTTATTTTTTTTATTTACTTGGATATTCTGAGTTACTGTGTGTAAATATAGCCGAAAAAAAGTTATTTAATGTGTTTTCATTTCAGGCTGTAACAACATGCCCAAACCGGGACCCGCGTGCGCCATCGCGTGCGGCCCAAATTGAGTTCTGCCCCCCACACCAAACGCGATCACAACACGCAGGTTGAAATATCAAAACAAACTCAGAACCAATTATTATCTTGATTTTGAGAAAGGTTACAGGTCAAAAAGCATTAAACATTTATGGCAATTTAGCTACCTAGCTTGCAGTTGCTAGCTAATTTGTCCTATTTAGCTAGCTTGCTGTTGCTAGCTAATTTGTCCTATTTAGCTAGCTTGCTGTTGATAGCTAATTTCTCCTGGGATATAAATATGGGTTTGTTATTTTACCTGAAATGCACAAGGTCCTCTACTCCTACAATTAATCCACACATAAAACGGTCAACCGAGTCATTTACTAGTCATGCTCTCCTCCTTCCAGGCTTTTTCTTCTTTGGACTTTATACGGCGATTGGCATCTAACTTTCATAATAAGGTGTATTACCACGACCGACTGACCCTCAGTTCATATTTCAATGACCCACGTGGGTATAACCAATGAGGAGATGGCACGTGGGTAATGCTTCTTTAAACCAATGACTTGCACCGCGTTCACTGTCACAAATAGAACTGACTTGCAAGACAAGATGCTTGTTGGCGCACGCGTAGGGACCAGTGTCAGTGCAATGATTGAATAACATATATGTGTACATTTATTTTGCAATGCACGCGACACGCGGCACGAGCAACGTCGTCAGCATGTAAAGGCAACAAAGGGTGAACATTTTGAAAGGGGGTGGTGACTTATCTATACCCACTGTGTGTGTCTGGGCGAAGAGGAATTCTGTCAATAAGGTCATCTGAGGTCACACAAAGGTCAGGCATAATGTAATCAAACATTCACCGGAACGCAAACAGGTCCATTTCCAGTTGGCAAGAAATACCTCTTATGCAGTTCTGTTGATTCCAAGATTCTTCTAGGTTGTGGGATCCCATGTATCCGGGATAAAACTATTCAGACAGTCGACCTCTGAGATACAAGATCCAATAGCTCTTCAGATACTTGATCTTCCTTGAACCCCTTTCCCTGTTGGGCTTATTTAAAGAGTTGCCGACCACATATGGCCTGTGTTCTGGTGTGGTG